>NC_061089.1:13777913-13792913 GCF_015104395.2 Macrobrachium nipponense
AAATATATATGTATATAAATATTTATAAAAAAAATTATATATATATATATATCAATAGAGGGATCCACAGTAATATCCTTGTTTATCTAGATATAATATGTTTATACAAAGCTTAAGCTTTCGTCCATCCTCCTGTGGACTTGATCACTAAGCAAATGAGACATGTAATGGTGAAGAATTCCAAATAAACATAACAAACAGACAAAGAACATTACAAGGTTAAAAAATTCGAAACAAGTCATTGGGTCTTTGCCTTTCCATAATTCGCTGTGATCTACGAGGCGGGACAAGCGCCGGTCTTCTTCCTGAAGAAACATCTTGACGGTCGTTACCCAAAAGTTGGTATTTTGTAGATTAGGCTCTTGAACGGGCGAAGGATGGTTATTTACATTATCAGATTGAAGGAGGCTGTACACATTTCTGAGTTCTTTATTTTGGCCCTTTTGCAAATTTCTTCACTCAAAAGTAAATTGTTCTGTATGCCAGTATTCCCCTCAAAAGTGTCATTCAAAGTGATGAGAGCTCCTTCCACAATTCTCCTAGTGGTCCTATCCGCACTCTTATAAATAACTTTTCCTCCCTTGAAGTCGATGGCATGATCGGAATCCCAAGTATGCTTGGCAATGGCGCTGTAAACGTTGCCCAAACGGCAAGCTGCAACATGTTCACGTTTCCTCTGGTCCAGAGAACGACCGCTTTCACCAATATAGCATTTGTCACAATTTTTACATCCTATAGCATAGACTCCAACATCGGTGTTTGGTTTTCTGCAACTGTTTTTGATAATTTTCTTTTTAAGAGTATTAGGGTATTGAAAAACTACGCTTATACCCCAATAAGTCTTAGAAATGAAAGACGATGGGGTATAGCGTAGTTTTTCAATACCCTAATACTCTTAAAAAGAAAATTATCAAAAACAGTTGCAGAAAACCAAACACCGATGTTGGAGTCTATGCTATAGGATGTAAAAATTGTGACAAATGCTATATTGGTGAAAGCGGTCGTTCTCTGGACCAGAGGAAACGTGAACATGTTGCAGCTTGCCGTTTGGGCAACGTTTACAGCGCCATTGCCAAGCATACTTGGGATTCCGATCATGCCATCGACTTCAAGGGAGGAAAAGTTATTTATAAGAGTGCGGATAGGACCACTAGGAGAATTGTGAAGGAGCTCTCATCACTTTGAATGACACTTTTGAGGGGAATACTGGCATACAGAACAACTTTACTTTTGAGTGAAGAAATTTGCAAAAGGGCCAGAATAAAGAACTTCAGAAATGTACAGCGCCTCCTTCAATCTGATAATGTAAATAACCATCCTTCGCCCGTTCAAGAGCCTAATCTACAAATACCTTTTTGGTTAACGACCGTCAAGATGTCATTCAGGAAGAAGACCGGCGCTTTGTCCCCGCCTCGTAGATCACAGCGAATTATGGAAAGGCAAACGACCCAATGACTTGTTCGAATTTTTTAACCTTGTTAATGTTCTTTGTCTGTTTGTTTATGTTTATTTGGAATTCTTCACCATTACATGTCTCATTTGCTTAGTGATCAAGTCACAGGAGGATGGACGAAAGCTTTAAGCTTTGTATAAACATATTATATATCTAGATAAACAAGGATATTACTGTGGATCCCTCTATTGATTTCTTAGAAGACGATACAGTGTTTTTATATTGCATATATATATATATATTATATATATAATATACTATATATACCTATATATACATATACCATACATACATACAGAATACATACATACATACATTTATAAAAAATATATGTATATATGTAAAATATATATATATATATATATACTTATATATGTATAAACATACATATATCTATGTATATACATATATACTTACATATATATATGTATATATATATATATATATATATATATATATATATATATATGCACCACACACACGACATCGCGTGGGCAAGTGCATAAACTAGCGCAATAAACAAGACTTATATAAACAGGACGCCCACAATTTGAAATCTCGACAGATGATGGGGCTGGAGTAAGGAAACAAAAATCTAAAATCTTAGCGAAAGTTGCGTGTCAAAAAGTAATTATCTTTAATTTATATATATATAAAAAATTGGAGGGCTCGACAACCATTTGTGAGATTGCCCAGATTAAAAGTGAAATTGTACAATGGTATCATTTTACGCAGAGCTTTTACTGCTACTAATGCCACTGTAATTTTTTTTTATTCTCAAATGAGAATCTTCCTGAAAGGAGGATACTCATAGTAAAAAAGATACAAAAAATAACATTCAATCAAATACAGTTTTATAGTCCGTCTTTCATGGTACCTTTGTTGTTTTCATAACCCTGCATAAGTTAATTTTTATGTCATATTAATAAGCCTGTGTTAGTGACTATATATAATATTGGGCACAATATTACATGCTGCTACAAAGAAAGTTATTCGAGAGATTGAAGAATTACAATACTAGCTAAACGGCATCCAGATGGTCATACTGTTCACTACTACTACTACTACTATTACTACTACTACTACTACTACTACTACTATAATACTTTTAGACAATTGGGATAACAAACGTTAATCTAAATAACTCTACGGGTACCACAAGCCCCATTTCACTTAAGAGTTTTTTTTTTTTTTTTTTTTTTCAAGAGGATAATGTATAATATTGTTTTCAAACAGACCCATTTTATAGTTTGTTTATGTTTAATACTTGCCCTGAACCCTCATGTAGGAATTTTATCTTTTTTCAAATTCTTCAATATCAATGTAAGGATGAAAATGATACGTCAATTTACTAAAATATAAATTTGTTTATTTATATAGCAGTACAAAATACTATAATTGAACAAAATAACCTAGATTTAAATGTAAGTAATTGGTGTCATCTGGTGTCGTGACCACCTGCATTGATATAGAATAATCCCTCACATGGAGATTACAGATTTCTCTTTAGTATGAAGAGACCCACACGGAGATTACAAGTTCTCTTTACTATGAAGAGACCCACAAGGAGATTACAAGTTCTCTTTACTATAAAGAGACCCACAAGGAGATTACAAGTTCTCTTAACTATGAAGAGACTCACACGGAGATTACAGAGTTCTCTTTACTATCAAGAGACACATTTTTTTTGCACTGCAAGTGGTGATTTTTTCAGGTTTTCTGATATTCTTTGAATTGACAGCTAAAAATTCTTCGTCATTTTTTAATTGACAGCTAAAAATTCTTCGTCATTTGAATTGATGGCTAAGAATTCTTGTCTGAATTTTGTGTTCAGGATTTAGAGATTCCACCAATTCCATAATTGTGTTGCAGAATTAAACCGAATTTCATTATTGTGTTGCAGTCTCACTCGTATTCCATCCTTATGTTGCAAACACACACCCCTACATTTACACGAAGTTAACATTCTGGAATGTAACACTGCTCCGACGTCACAATAAATGTAATTCAACCACTCCTCCGAAGTCAAAATGAACGTAATTCAACCATTAGTCCCACGAAAAAATGAATGTAATTCAACTACTACTCTGACGTCACAATAAATGTCATTCAACCACTACTCCGAAGTCATAATTAATGTAATTCAACCATTAGTCCTACGTCAAAATGAATGTAATTCAACCACTACTCTGACGTCACAATGAATGTAATTCAACCACTACTCCGAAATAAAAACAAATGTAATTCAACCACTACTCCGACGTCAAAATTAATTTAATTCAACCACTGCAAAGTCATAATTAATGTAATTGAACCACTACTCCGAAGTCAAAACATGTGTAATTCAACCACTACTCCGAAGTCAAAATGAATGTAATTCAACCACTACTCCGAAGTCAAAACAAATGTAGTCAAACCACTACTCCGAAGTCACAATAAATGTAATCCAACCGTAATCTTATTCCCTGTCGAGGGTATTCTCTCCTTCAGGGCGCTTCGTCCTCTTTCTTGTGGGATGACCAGTCCAAGGTCCGATAAAGGTACCTTTTGTTGAGCAGATGCAGCGGATGAACCACTGACAAAAATAGCATGATGACGACCAGCCACATTGCCTGAGGGGAAAGACGAAATTGGGTTCATTTGTTTGAGGATGAGAAATGTGCACGTGAATATTTGCAGATTTTAGGTGATGCAGTTGTATTAGTAGTGGTTGTTGTAGTAATGGTGCAACAGATGATGAATTTTGGATTAATATGTTTAACTGTGACGTATTTCAAGTGCATATTTTCAGCTTTTAGATGATAATAATGATAGTTTTGGTGGTAGTAGTAGTAGTAGTAGTAGTAGTAGTAGTAGTATTAGCAATAGCAATAATAGTAGTAATTAATCAACAAATATGTCAGTAAATACAATTGCAAAACAAAAGAATAAATAGAAATATAATTTTCTATATATAAATTATAGTCATAAACAAAGATAGTTATCTTCTATGTCAATAAACAAAGGTTTAGAAACAGAGGACTATGTGAACATAGAAAAAAACATAAATTATAGTCATAAACATAGATAGATATCGTAAGAACTAGGCAGACATTACAACCATTGTATTCTCAGTTTAAAACTCGTTCACTGTGAAATAGGAAACAAAACACCACTCTGCGTGTGTGTGTTTGTGTACAAGAGAGAGAGAGAGAGAGAGAGAGAGGAGAGAGAGAGAGAGAGAGAGAGAGGAGAGAGAGAGAGAGAGAAGACTAGACTTACCCAGAAGTATTGCGTTTGTGACCACGTGAAGTGAGGGTATTGTAGAGTTGCCAATATGGCTATGAGGGTCCCCTGTATCCCTATCAGGCGATTGAAGTGATCGGCAGGGAATCTGGAATAATAATAATAATAATAATAATAATAATAATAATAATAATAATAATAATAATAATAATAATAATAATAATAATAATAATGTTTAAACAAAAGACTCATTGTTTAGTTATTTAATCTTTTTAGATTTAAATTTAATAATAATAATAATAGTAATTAATGATAATAGCAATAAAACAAAAGACCCTATTTGTTTAGTTTTTCATTCTTTTTAGATTTAAATCTAATAATAATAAGGAAGCAGGATTCAACCCGGAACCCCACACTATAAAAACCTATTAATAATAATAATAATAATAATAATAATAATAATAATAATAATAATAATAATAATAATAATAATAATAATAATAATAATAATAATAATAATAATAATTCAATGCGAATACATTATTTTACTATAGCATAACTTACCATATTATCTTCAGTATTAGTTAATTAATTTCTTTCAGATCGTAGCACAGTGATAAACATTTAATTCATTTGACTTTTAGGTTGGTAAAATCGTTTGAAATATCTTTTTGAGAAAGCTGCCAATAATAATAATAAGCATGTCTTTTCAATGACATCATTTCTGGAAGGGAGTTTCATTCCTAGGTAATAAAGGTGGTTTGTTTGTGTGGTGTTTTTACGTTGCATGGAACCACTGGTTATTCAGCAACGGGACCAACGGCTTTACGTGACTCCCGAACCATGTCGAGAGTGACCTTTTATCTCCAGAAATACACATCTCTAACCCCTCAGTGGAGTGCCCGAGAATCAAAATCGCGGCCAGCGAGGTGGCAGTCCAAGACCATACCGATCACGCTACTGAGGCGCTGTAATAAAGGTGGTGAAGATTTGCGGGCCGTGGAACAACCAACAGTAGATAAATATTTTTCTTGTAATATCTTTTTCTCTGCCTTTTCAGATCCCTTGTATATACGAACAAGTAACAAATGAGCATTCATAATCAAAAGTGACACAGGAGAAACAAAAAAAAGGATCTTAAATTTGACATTATCAGACCTGTTTATCACCCATGTGATCTTAATTGTGGCGTAGAGTCTTTTAATCAACTTCAGGAAGACAGCGCGAAGAAAAAGAACTGATTTAAACTGTATAAAAAGAGCCTGCATCGGTTTTCCTGTTTTAAAAACTTAATGTCGCCACTTTCCCCTCCATATAGTTAATTATATTTCTGTTTCTTTTCTCAAGCTCTATACCGTTGCCAAGCGACTTCTTTGCAACATCGTCAAAGTTGCCAAGTCATCAATTCTTCCTTTGTTTTTGTCGCGATGCGCTGCCGAGTGGAGGTAGTATTTATAGCACCCATTGTGTCACAATTGATACAGTTGCTTTCTTCTTCAGGCGAACGCAGCAAACGTGCCGGGTTCGGTACCGGTTTCAGTGGATTAAAACGAAGGATTTGTCGTAGCTCGTGCACTAACTTCACGCTCGTTGCTAGCGGGCACGTATCTGGTTTCGAACGGCGCGCGTGCTCGCAATAATGGTAGTATTGCACAGTTTGTTGTTCTTGGCATTCTGAGTCGGCGACGTTGAAAGGTTACATAAAGTCTCTCTCTCTCTCTCTCTCTCTCTCTCTCTCTCTCTCTCCTCTCTTTATGAATTTATAAATTCACTAAACCTCTCTCTCTCTCTCTCGTTATGAATTTATAGCTGCATTAAATCTCTCTCTCTCTCTCTCTCTCTCTCTCTCTCTCCCCATGAAGTTACAGATGCATTAAATCTCTCTCTCTCTCTCTCTCTCTATCTCTCTCTCTCTCTCTCTCTCTCTCTCTCTCATGAAGTTACATATTTATTTAAAAAAAATTTTTTTTTTCTCTCTCTCTCTCTCTCCCTCTCTCTCTATCTCATATATATATATATATTATATGTATATATATATATGTATATATATATACTATATCAATATATATATATATATATATAATATATATATATATATATATATAATCAGTAAATTTCCTTCAATAATTCGCAGATATAAGTATATATGACGATACCACATTCACTAAAAACACAACATCTAGGTCAGTCTGCGCTTAGGTTTAATCTTGCCAAAAAAAAAAAAAAAAAAAAACACACACAAACACATACATACAAACTCGAGTGTCACTTATTTTTAAAGAATAAATACAACAGAAATCCCTACCTGGCTCTCATGAAGGGAATCCCAACTCCCAGACAGCCGGGGCGATTGAAGATGAGGAAGAAGAGGGCCACATAAACGGCCCAGGACGTGAAGAAGAAGAAGCACGAGATCTGGACTGTTATGGTGAGGGAGATGAACATCATGGGCGCGATCGTCGCCTGCACGTTCGCCACCTTTTCGTCCAGGCCCTTCTTATCTGCCAAGAGAGAGAGATAGACAGGGGGGGGGGGGTTAGTTAAAAGGACACTTGTTGGGGTGTAGAGTGAGTCACGCGCTAGTCGGTAAATGTCTTTGAGATGACTTCAATTTTAGACCAGATAAAGTGGTCTGTAATTGTCTTGTTGGTTCACTCAATTGTTCATAAATTAATGACAATGATTTGAAGAGGTTAGTAATTGTCGTATTAGTTCAATAAATTGTTCTTAAATTAGTGACAATGACTTGAAGAGGTTTGTAATTGCCTTACTGAATCAATAAATTATTCATAAATTAGTGACAATGACTTGAGCAATTTACTCAACTAAAAGTGATATAGAAAATATCTAATTTACATAATTTACAAATTATCAAAAGGGGGAGAGGGGTAAATGAATGCTTGTGATGGTGGCAACTTCATGAATTATTGATCACAATGAGATGACTTCAACTTTAGGCCAGATTGAGAGGATTGTAATGGTCTTATTGGTTCATTAAATTGTTCATATATTAGTGACTGACAATGACTTGAGATTTGTAACTGTTGTAATAGTCTTATTGGTTCATTAAATTGTTCATGGATTAGTGACAATGACTTGAGCAATTTATTCAACAGCTAAAAGGAACAGAAATTGATCTAATCTTTATCATTTACTAATTACGCGTGCCAATGGTCACATACGGCCCGCATGTATGTATGTATGTATGCATGTATGTATGTATGTATATATGCATCACCACGATAATCATCTTAACATTGAGCAATCAACAGTTTTCATATCTGATATAATTAATAGAAGAAAATGCAAATTCCAAAGGACTCAACTCTTTCTGAAGTAGGCCGAAAGGGCGTCGATAATGGAACCTGGAAGAGGCGTGGCCAGGGCGCATAGTATATTGGCGTACCCAAACAACCTGGAATAGTACGCAGCTGGAAAAGAGAAAGAAATTAATCTAAGAAATATATACCAACTGGTTAAACAAAATTAAACGAAGTTGATTTTTGAAGGTAAGGATAAACTACTTTTTAAACGTTTGTGTTTATTATAATTAATTTATATTCAGGAAAAGTTACTGTAATCAAACTCATGAGTGACACTGAATAAAAATCATTACACAAGCTAGACTTCTCTTAGGTATTAGTTACAGATATAGTAGCTAAAAATACTTTTCAAGATTGTAACTAAGACCAGATATAAATTTGTGCCAAACCAAGTCAGACAACAGAATAAAGAACAAAATGGCAATAATAAAATATAAATAAAAATTGTCGCCTCTCACCTTCCTCGATGTTTTGGGAGAATCTGCTGATCCAAGAGTTGAAGTAGGTCCCAAAAATGGTGATGGCAAACATGTTGTTGAAGATCCAGAACTGGAGGAGTCCCATGGACACAGAGAACAAGCTCTGGCTCAGGGGAATTTGGCTCGAATCCGAGGATTTTCCCGCGCTGACCACCGCGATTTTTTTCTCGCAGACTACCATGTTCATTCGTCCATCTTTCCTTTTATTGCCGTCTTTATCGATGTCTGTCGTGAGGCATTCCAGCTGCTGGTCGTAACCTTGAGAAAATATATAGGGGGATAAATTAGCTCATGCACCTACGTAAGGCATTCCAACTGCTGGTCGTAATCTTGAGGGGTAAAAATCAACGTAAAAAAACAAATTAGGTCCTACGTCAAGATTGAGTGATCTCTAGATTGTATTTAACTTCTTTGAAAGTTTAAATGAGCATTTAAACATCTTTTAGGTTCTGTAAATGCTTACACTTGAACCAACGTTATATTTACCATGCATATTACTGACCAATAACTGTAAACAATAAATGTGAGGTTAGGCATCTGAACTAACGTTATATTTACCATGTATATTAGTGACCAATAACTGTAAACAATAAATGTGAGGCTTGGCATTGAAACTAACGTTATATTTACCATGTATATTAGTGACCAATAACTGTCAACAATAAATGTGAGCGTCCTAACCATAATATTATGAAGAACAGATAAGTTAAAGCAAAGAACAAAAAAAAAAATGTACGAATGAATTCAATAACAAAAGTCAGCAACTGACGCTACAGAAAACGGAAACAAAAGATGATGACAAGACCATTTTACAGCACAGCCTCAAAAATCAAAGGATGATGACATGACCGTTTTACAGCACAACCTAAAAAACAACGGGGACATTCAACCAACCAGCTTCTGCATCGTCGTCGTGAGGGATGTGATGCCAGGGGATGAAAAGCGTTGTTACGACGATGAGACTCGACCCGACCGCCATCAGCTGACAGATCATCTCCCACCTGTAGCCGGCCTCGAACGCGGACTGTAGGGAAGGAATGGAGGACGTCACACCATGAGAGACTGGGCGTAACTTTACTGCAAGGTGTGAATTTCTTATAAATGGATGATAACGGGAGCAGAGGCATGAGCGGAAACTGGAATGCGAGAACAGAGGCATTACGGAAACTGGAATGCGAGAGCAGAGGCATTACGGAAACTGGAATCCGAGAGCAGAGGCATTACGGAAACTAGAATGCGAGAGCAGATGCATTAGCGGAAACTGGAATGCGAGAGCAGAGGCATTAGCGGAAACTGGAATGCGAGAGCAGAGGCATTAACGGAAACTGGAATATGAGAACAGAGGAATTAGCTGAAACTGGAACACGAGAGCAGAGGCTTTAGCGGAAACTGGAATACGAGAGCAGAGGAATTGGCGGAAACTGGAACACGAGAGCAGAAGCATTAGCGGAAACTGGAATACGAGAGCAGAGGCATTAGCGGAAACTGGAAAACGAGAGTAGAGGAATTAGCGGAAACTGGAATACGAGAGTAGAGGAATTAGTGGAAACTGGAACACAAGAGTAGAGGCATTAGCAGAAACTGGAATGCGAGAGGAGAGGAATTAGCGGAAACTGGAATACAAGAGTAGAGGCATTAGCGAAAACAGGAATATGGGAGCAGAGGCATTTGCGGAAACTGGAATACGAGTGCAGAGGAATTAGCGGAAACTGGAATACAAGAGTAGAGGAATTAGTGGAAACTGGAATACGAGAGTAGATGCATTAGCGGAAACTGGAATACGAGAGTAGAGGCATTAGCGGAAACTGGAATACAGGGGAAGAGGCATTAGCGGAAACTGGAATACAAGAGTAGAGGTATTAGTGAAAACTAGAATACGAGAGCAGAGGAATTACTGGAAACTGGAATACGAGAGTAAAGGAATTAGCAGAAACTGGAATACGAAATAGAGGCATTAGCGGAAACTGGAATACGAGAGTAGAGGAATTAGAGGAAACTGGAATAAGAGAGTAGAGGAATTAGCTGAAACTGGAATACGAGAGTAGAGGAATTAGCGGAAACTGGAATACGAGAGTAGAGGCATTAGCGAAAACTGGACAAATACAGAGGAATTAACGGAAACTGGAATATGAGAGTAGATGCATTAGTGAAAACTGGAATACAGTAGAGGCATTAGCGGAAAGTGGTAATCACATAACAGATGGCCAATAACGGGAGTAGAAGCATTATTCTTTGCTTGAAATAACTGAGCGAATGTTTAGAAAGGAAATTCTTACGTTTGGTTAAGAAAAAAGAAACGGATTAACAGACTGGCCTCAAATATGGACGACAGCGCTGACTGTTCTATTCACAGATCTAATTTTCAGAGGGATAATTATTCACAGACAATTCGTAACGACTAACACTGAATAAAAATTGGCTGTATAAGTAAAATGTGATTAAGAGCTTTCCTAGCAATAGCATTAACTCTCATAAGCAGAGTTGAGTTGAGTATAGAATTTAGGGCAAAGGCCAAGCACTTGAACCTATGAGGTCATCCAGCGCTGAAATGGAAATTGACAGTAAAAGGTTTGAAAGGTGTAACAGGAAGAAAACCTCAAAGCAGTTGCACTATGAATCAAGTGTTAGGAGAGGGTGGAAAGTAAGGTGGAAGAAAGAGAATAGGAAAGGAGGTACAGTAAAAGGAACGAAAGGGGTTGCAGCTAGGGGCCGAAGGCACGCTGCAAAGAACCTTAGGTAATGCCAACAGTGCACCCGCATGAGTTGTACTGACGGCACTACCCCCCGCCGGGTAGTGAACTAATAATAACTAAGGAGAGAGAGAGAGAGAGAGAAAGAGAAAGAAATTACCTGCATGAGCATGAAGACCGCAGCGGAAAGCGTGTAGATTCCGCTGACAATTCCCATGACGGTGTTCCTTCGCTCCGGGAACAGATTCCCGAATTCCAAACACGACATTCTAATCATGTTCCCGCCGACGGACACGAAGATCGAGGCACCCCACAGATAATCTGGAGTCGCTGAAATACGAACGAATAAAGTTGTACCTATTCGCGTGATGAGAGTGCTAACGTGGGTATCAATATATCAGAGACGTAACTGCAGCGGGGCACGTGCCCCCCATTTGAAACTGGTGGCCCCCCCCCCCCTTAGGTGTCCCCCATTTTGAGTTCATGAAGCTTGTAGTAAAACCCTAAGCTTATTTTTCATATTATTATATTAATATTAATAAAAACGTGATTCATAAATTGATAGGTTTAAATATTTAACATCTTTCCATATGACTTAAAAAAAAAGAATGAGTATTATAATTGTGCATGCCCGGTGCCCCCACTAATATTCAGCTGTGCACCCCATGCCCTCCCCCCTCCCGCCCACCATTTATAGACTCCTAGTTATGCCTATGCAATATATTGCCATAAAATCTCCGATTTTTTTTTCACTGAAATGGTAACGATAAATTAAACAATATACATCAAATTCTTTTCTTTCTTCTTCCGTAAATACGATTTTACAGTTCCTTCAAACGAGGGTATATTACATCAGTAAATGACACTTTGCAAATACAATGCTTAACTACCCTAACACTATTCTTCTTGCAATTTAATACATTTTTATCTATTTACTTTTTTTTTTCAATAAGTATTCTTTGGAAGCTTGAATTTCAAGTTAATGGCCCCTTTGTTTGACTTGTTCCATATGAATGGGTGTCATCCACTGAATAATAATAATAATAATAATAATAATAATAATAATAATAATAATAATAATAATAATAATAATAATAATAATAATAATAATGAAGGACACGATCAGGAAAGAATATATGCAGAGACTCAAGGCGATACTCAAGTCAAAACTCAACGCCGGAAATATGATAAAGCCATAAACACATGGGCAGTGCCAGAGTAATCAGATACAGCGCAGGAATAGTGGAATGGACGAAGGCAGAACTCCGCACCATAGATCAGAAAACCAGGAAACATATGACAATACACAAGGCACTACACCCAAGAGCAAATACGGACAGACTATACATAACACGAAAGGAAGGAGGGAGAGGACTACTAAGTGTAGAAGACTGCGTCAACATCGAAAACAGAGCACTGGGGCAATATCTGAAAACCAGTGAAGACGAGTGGCTAAAGAGTGCATGGGAAGAAGGACTAATAAAAGCAGACGAAGACCAGATATACAGAGACAGGAGAAGACAGAAAGAACAGAGGACTGCACAACAAACCAATGCACGGACAATACATGAGACAGACTAAAGAACTAGCCAGCGATGACAATTGGCAATGGCTACAGAGGGGAGAGCTAAAGAAGGAAACTGAAGGAATGATAACAGCAGCACAAGATCAGGCCCTAAGAACCAGATATGTTCAAAGTACGATAGACGGAAATAACATCTCCCTCCCATATGTAGGAAGTGCAATACGAAAAGTGAAACCATAAACCACATAGCAAGTGAATGCCCGGCACTTGCACAGAACCAGTACAAAAAGAGGCATGATTCAGTGGCAAAAGCCCTCCACTGGACTGTGCAAGAAACATCAGCTACCTTGCAGTAATAAGTGGTACGAGCACCAACCTGAAGGAGTGATAGAAACGATCAGGCAAAGATCCTCTGGGACTATGGTATCAGAACGGATAGGGTGATACGTGCAAACAGACCAGACGTGACGTTGATTGACAAAGTCAAGAAGAAAGTATCACTCATTGATGTCGCAATACCATGGGACACCAGAGTTGAAGAGAAAGAGAGGGAAAAATTGGATAAGTATCAAGATCTGAAAATAGAAATAAGAAGGATATGGGATATGCCAGTGGAAATCGTACCCATAATCATAGGAGCACTAGGCAGATCCCAAGATCCTGAAAAGGAATCTAGAAAAACTACAGGCTGAAGTAGCTCCAGGACTCATGCAGAAGAGTGTGATCCTAGAAACGGCACACATAGTAAGAAGAGTGATGGACTCCTAAGGAGGCAGGATGCAACCCGGAACCCCACACTATAAATAACACCCAGTCGACTTGGAGGACTGTGATAGAGCAAAAAAAAAAAAATAATAATAATAATAATAATAATAATAATATAATAATAATAATAATATAATAATAATAATAATAATAATAATAATAATAATAACAACAACAACAACAACAACAACAATAATAATAATAATAATAATAATAATAATAATAATAATAATAATAATAATAATAATAATAATAATAATAATAAATAATGGAATCAGCTTATTTCAGTGAACAGAGTAGAGCAGACAACTAATAAAATCGGTCAGCTGTAGCTGTTTGTTTCAAATGGCTTTATGCCAGCAAGGGCTCTTGCTCCATGTACACCCCGCAGGGCATCTAAGGAGGATATATTTATGCTAATTCTAAAAAAAAAAATGAGTTTGACTAAAACCAGTAAAACTCTCATTAACCACTTATGTACTCAAATCCTCTGAGAAGTCTTTCATACACAAGCGAAAACAGAATCAGCGAGATTTTTTTTTTCTTTTATCTGAACATCTCTGCCCTTGATTTTTCTTCTTCTTCTTCTCCTTCTTCTTCATCTCCTGAGAGAGATCATGCCATGTGTGTGAGAGGATCCTCCTTCCGAGAAGGGCAATTCTAAGGATTACTCCGTATGTTGGTTGGGTAAGGACCCTCAGACAGAACTCCTCTTAAATAACAAGAAGGTACAGCTTTTATAAACTCGTCAATGGAACGCCGACCTTCATACTCATTTAATTTCAGGTTGAGAGAGAGAGAGAGAGAGAGAGAGAGAGAGATGCATATGAAACGCGGCTCTTGAAATCAGCATGCAAGTATCATGTCAAAACATGGCAGGAAATCTATACGTATTTTTCGACGATGGCATCGGATTGCAATAATTCGCGTCTCATACCTCGACAGGATTTTCTAAAGCAAATTCAGAGGTCACAAACTGAAGTGATTTAATGATAAAGACTGTCTTATAACTTTGCGTGGTTTCTTCCATCTTGAAATGAACTGCTAAGAAAAATAATTAATACAATTCACCATGAGGAAACAATGAAATTCAAAAGTAAAGTTTTCACCAAAGTTCTCTCGAGCGATTTATACAACTCCTACAATGACCCCGTGACCTAAAATGGATTGTTTCCGTGTGCGCTATTATCGCTGCCATGAAAAGTCGTTCTGCGGTGATGTTGATCATCCTTAGGGACAGAAAAGAGGAGGAGGAAGAAGAAAAAGAAACCCCCATGATCTCCTAGCACGACCTCCAACTTGGCGGAAAATCAATAGCCGTGCGCTATGATTCGGTGAGATCACGTAGACTTAAGAACCTACAAATGTCACTGGAAGATGTAGAATGACGTTGATTTTCAAAGGAATTTTACATCCAATGCGTAAGACATTCAGAATTCACAAGGGAATAGAATACATGTGATGTACACGTGGTAAATTCTGAACAAAATTAACAAGGGATTACACATTTCGAAAGGATGTTTACCACATTACGGTTGTA
>NC_061089.1:13797913-13867325 GCF_015104395.2 Macrobrachium nipponense
AAAAAAAAGATTTGTAGAATTGCTTTCTATTTCTTTGTAAACTTTTCCATTTTTGTTTTGTAAAACTGAAGAGGACCTTAATGACGTCGAAAGCTCCTGTGTACTATGTTCATTCATTTAAACTTAGTTATCTACATTGGCTTTATCGAAACCATTCAAGACAACCACGAAGAATGTGTTTTCATTACTGGAGTTATTTGAACGTACGTATATATATTTTTTTATTATATGAATTATGCGAATACGCTCTTGTTAATAATGAAAGGAACAATTCTGATGGAGAAGCGATGACAATGAGTAAAACTGAAAATTATAATGAGCGTATGTATATATTTCATGAAATTATATGAATTGAGTGAATATATTGTTGATAATAATGAAAGGAACAATTCTGATGGAGAAGCGATGACAATGAGTAAAACTGAAAATTATAATGAGCGTATGTATATATTTCATGAAATTATATGAACTGAGTGAATATGTTGTTGATAATAATGAAAGGACCAACTCTGAAGGCCACGACGGTAAGAAAAGTTATGAAAATTACGACGATGGTATATAAACAGTCAAACGAGCTTGATTATACTGAACCAGTGCCTCTCTACACGTTGCAAAAAAAAAAAAAAAAAAAAAATACCACCCTTAAAAGTTCTAACAAGCACATCATCATCGGAACCAACGAACAAGCACTCGTCACGTGACACACAGCCGTTCGCTCGCCTGCGAGCATGACAGCGTTGGGTGCGTGACACCGAAAGCTGTATTCAAGGCAATGGGTTAATTACGAAGTGATTCGTCAGTGGACAGAGACGAATAGAGTAAATAGCCTTTTTTCCAAATTTCAGATCAATTCACACCGCGATGCTGAATATACCTCTCAACACTTCGCGTAGAAAGACTGCAGAAGAGGAATTACAACAAGTCGCCTCGCTCAGCTCTGTGTGTGGGAAGAGGCCCTAAGAGAGCGGTAGCGGTGGTGTGGGCACTACCGACGGCGGCTGGGGAAACACTGCCAAAGGCACGGCGCGTCTCATTCACTGGAAGAAGAAGACGGCGGCCTCTTGTCATTCAGCCGGGGAACGTGTACCCTTTAAAATATACATACTCTTCTCGGTTGCCATACGAGTTCATGTCCCCTATATATATATATTATATATATATATTATTATATATATATATATATATATATTATATATATATAATATATGATATATATATATATAATATATATATGATTATATATATAATAAAAATATATTATATATAAATATATATATATATATTATGAATAACTTGATCACGAAGTATATAAAACGTGATGCTATGTATAAATAAAGGTTTTTTGCCACGAAGGAAAAAATGAAAAAGCGAGATAGCCAAGTACTTTCGGTCCTGTTCGGACCCTTTACTGAGGCAAACTCCGAACAGGACCGAAAGTACTTGGCTATCTCGCTATTTCATTTTTTCCTTCGTGGCAAAAACCTTTATATATATATATATATATATATATATAGACGTATATATATATACATATATATATATATATATATACATATATATATATATATATATATATATATATATATATATATATATATCGAACTACAATGTCCTTTAATATCTAATTCGCTCTACCTCGGAATTAATATATTTTTCATATATGCTTAACCGAAGGGGAATTTTTTCTCGATAATAGATTTACCTGAAAAAATTCCCCTTCGGTTAAGCATATGTGAAAATATATTAATTCCGAGGTAGAGCGAATTAGATATTAAAGGACATTGTAGCTCGATATATGTATATGAATCACGGTAATGTGATATGACTTATATATATATATATATATATATATATATATATATATATATATATATATATATATATATATATATATACATACATATATATATATATATATATATATATATATATATGTATGTATATATATATATATATATATATATATATATATATATATATATATATATATATATATTATATATATGTATGAACAATATGATATATATATATATATATATATATATATATATATATATATATAAATTCTATTACAAAACGTCGGAATGAAGAAATATGTAGATTGGCCTGTTTCCTTCAGTCAACGCCTGATTTGATGCATCCCTTGTATTTATATATACAAATATATATATATATATATACTACATATATATATATATATATATATATATATATAAATATATATATATATATAAATAATATATTATATACATATATATATAATATATATATATATATATAATAAATATACATATATAATATATATATATATATATATAATATATATATATATATATATAAATAAATATATTATATACATATATATATATATAGTATATATATATATATATATATATTACTCAACCAAGGGATGCATCAAATCAGGCGTTGACTGAAGGAAACAGGCCAATCTACATATTTCTTCATTCCGACGTTTTGTAATAACATTTTATATATATATATATATATATATATATATATATTATATATATATATATATATATAATATATATATATATATATATATATATATATATACATACATATATATATATATATATATATATATATATATATATATATATATATATATATATATATATGTGTGTGTGTGTGTGTGTTCACACAATTTCATTTCAATTTCAATGACGAAAAATCCTGTTTACCAACCAGCGTGAGGTTACTGAACAGGACGTGATCTCGTGCACCACAAACGAACAGTAAACAAATCAATCAATATTGAGAAAAATCGAAAGGAATGTTAAGCTTCAAAGTGATCTCCGTGTCGTTCTCGAGGAGTCAGTCCGACGTTGCAAAAGATTGACTCTCAGTAAAACCTTCAAGTATGTAGGACAACACTGGGAAGGAAAATAAATAAGATAAATTCGATTCTTTGTATCGATTCGCTTGTCACTCTTCGTCACAGTTCAAAAACATGAGGTCAGTAAGTCACTGTGATGACGTCATAAACAAGTAAAAAATGCGCCGAAGTCTTTTCGGTCTCATCGAATTTTCTGAAACTTTCAGCCGTGGCCAACGAAACTTCCAGCCACGGCCCGGTGGTGGCCTGTGTTGTTGATCCCTATAGCAGTACCTGACGCACGATCGGGGCGAAATTTAAATTCAAATAAAATAAAAACTACTCTGGCTAGAGGGCTGCAATTCGGTATGTTTGATGACTGGAGGGTGGCCTGTTGGTACTTAAAGTGGTACCAGACTCACGATCAAGGCGAAATTTAACTTCAAATAAAATAAAAACTACTGTGGATAGAGGACTGCAATTCGGTATGCTTGATGACTGGAGGGTGGGTGATCAACATACCGATTTGCAGCCCTCTAGCCTCAGTAGTTTTTAAGGGCTGAGGGCGGACCAAAAAAATTGCGGGAGGACGGACAAAGCCACCTCAATAGTTTCTTTTACAAAAACCCAAAAGTAAGCTAACATGTGTATTTTGCCAGCTATATGAAGTTAGATGGGTGTGTCCATTTCACGGAGAGGTTACCAGCAGAAAAGGAGCCAGGCAAGCAGCCTCACTCTCATCCTTAAATTCACTGTATCTCAGAAACAGACATAAAATATGGAAAGGGCGTGTCATTATCGGAGAATAAACAGAAGTTGCGCAAGCTTGTTGTTTCCACAACTCTCTCCCAGGTTCCTAGAGAAGAAGAAGAAGAAGACACAGTAGGTTAAGAGAGAGACTCATTGTTCGTGTACAAACCGAAGGTTTCGGGATCAGTGTAACATCAGTCTTTTACTGAAAGCCTTTCGTAACGTTCATTTGCATAATTCAGCAGAACTATTCCTCTGTTCTTGTCAACGTCGGCCCTCGGCCGCCCACAACCACCCCCCCCCCCCCCCCCCCCCCCCCTTGTTTTTCTATCTCACATGCCAGAGAAGATCAGATGAAATCCTTGGACGTTGGTCGTATGCTTAAGGAAAACATGGGAAAAGGTTCAAAACTTCAAACATATGGCTTAAATCATTATGCTAATTGACTTAACATAATGATGCTAAAGTTGGAGCTTTATTTAGTAAAGCCCTATTATATATTCATGAAAAAAGGATACGTTTGAAAGAAACTGTATAAAATAAAAAGACTTCTCTATGCAGTATCTATACACACGTTTAAAACATCGCATCTACCATTAGACTTCCCCCATGGATGTTGGTTATTTTGGGTCGTAACTGAATATGGTATTCTAATATGACAGTCGACAAAGTTTACTTATCCTGATGCATTGCATACGAAACAACGTCGTTAGTTGCTTAGTTAAGAAGAGCGCTCTCAAAAAGAACGAGGCAGACACCTGCAGAAGATTAATAATGCTCTGTGTTTGCAAAGAGACGCAAAAGACCCCGATCGAAATGGGGGTATTCGCTGCTCAGAGGACAAGGCGGGCGCACGAGGCAGGTGACAGCACTTTACTGGGCAACAACCCTTGGCTTCCTGGTTTACTTGAATTTACTGATTCATTTGTTAGGCTGATTTATTGTGCCCGAGGGCGTTGAAGGTATTTCTCTGAACTATTTCTGAGCGGCTTAAGGATGTTCTTTCTTTTTTCTTTTTATTTTGCAACGGTCGCCCGTGACGAATCCACTAATGACTATGGTGAGATTATCTTTTTCTATGTTATCTTTCTACACTGTACAGCAAGTATACTTGCCTTTATCACACAATTTGCATTGTGGTTACGATTAAACACAACGTCTGTCAACACTGAGGCGTCTGAAGTAGCCTGTGTTATCATGCACAAACTTATGCAAATGATTGAGTACGAGATGAAAATGCAACAAACTCAATTCACTGACGTCAGAGTTACGAGCGATCATACGTAACCCCAACCCCAGCGCACACCCCCACTCCTCCAAAAAAAAGTGTAATCATAGAAGTAGTATAAGTAGTATGAACTCATCACGAAAGCAGATACGCTTGACAAGGTTTATTTTACTTATACGGGACCAACACCATACGAATCCCCTGACCAGAATAAATATACCCGATTCAGGGAGGTTACAAAACCTCTGTAACCCAACAAGCAGACTTCATAGTCATGTTTATTTAGATTCCCCATTGGGACGAAACCCTCCCTAGATATGACCCGGGGGTGACCTATACGACCAGCTCTGTTCTGTAACTTCGCGCGAGTTACGTGACTTCGTTGTTTGTTCTCTATTCGGTCGCGCGAAAAGCAAACAGTGACGTTCTCATATTTTCATCGTCGTCCCCCGAAACAAAAGAGTCGAGAGATGCGTGTCGCGCTTTGCTTTCTTATGCTTGTTGAATAACGGAGAAACCGCTGGGTCATGCCAGAGCTCAGAGCTTGCAAATGCAACTGGGCGAAACCAAAACCCATTGCGAGTGAAATTTATGGTGTTTGTGTCTCGTCTCGTCGTGTCCTTGGTCAGCCTGTTTTTACTATTATTATCATTATTATTATTGTATGCTGGAAGTAAAGCCTCGTTCATACATGTTTTATCAAAAGTAATTGCTGCCTCAGCTGCGTTAATTTTATAAATGTTCTTCTCTATTTTTTTAATTAGTGTTTTCTCTTTGTTGCTTAAACTGGTGAGCAACGCACCGAAGGTTGGCATGTCTCAAATTTTAATTTTTTTTTTTTTAGAGAAGAGCCTTTATAAAATCAACTCAGCTGAGGCAGCAATTACTTTTAATAAAATATTATTATTATAATTTCATTCTATTATTTGTTTTTGTGGGTCTGTCTGGTTTGTACTGGAAGAGTTTGTCTTCGTTTTGAACAGCAACAACAGTTGCAGTGTCAACGACAATATGAATCAAATTAATGATAACAACTATTTTCTAATTGTAAACATGTCCAAAGAAGCTGATTTGGTTAAAAACAATATTACAATATCGACGACAATGGCAATAAATTTGATGGTAATAACAGTTTCCTAATTGTCAATATGTGGCCCCCCTCTCCCCACCAAAAAAAGCTAATTTGGCAGGATGCCAGTAACAAGGGCCTAGAAATATTCAAATTAAAAGGAAAGTAGGATATATGCAAATGAGCAAGTATTATGCGCTTTCAATCCGTAACTTTTCCGAAACGATAAGTTCGCAACTTATATACTACTACAAGTATGAGGAACAGTAAATTCCAGAAGAGTATATTTCTCAGATACTTTCTAGTTATCACGTAAGCTCTTCACACTAGAGAGGAGATGTGGTTTTAGCGCAAGCATTAAAAAAAGGCATTATAAAAAAAGTTCAGCAACTTGCTTGGATTAAAAAATAAAAGAAATATATATATATATATATATATATATATATATATATATATATATATATATATATATATATAACTAATTCGTCTCTTCGGTTTAGGACTCTTTAGTCAAGACAAATTCTTAAGAGAAAAACATGCTCATTGAAAAAAAAAAACACTGCTTGGACAACGGCAATTAACATTCTATGGGGAAAAACCATCCACTTCTAATATCACGTCATCATTTACTCTTTAGCAGGACAAATTCTACAAGAAAAAAAAAGTTTGGACAACTGTAATTAACATTACTTTAGTCGGGACAAATACTTATAGAAAAACATGTTAAACTGTAATTAACATCCTATAAAAAAAACCATCAACTTCTAATGGCATGTCCTCAAGGCTCTTTAGTCAAGCCAACTTAAAATAAAGTAGAAAAAAAAACACTGTCTGGACAATTGCAATTAACATCCTATAAAGAAAGCCCATCAACTTCTAATGGCATCCCATCAGGACTCTTTCGTCAAGATTAAAAGAAAAAAAAAAAAAAACACACACACTGTCTGGACAACCTTAATTAACATCCAATAAAAGAAAACATCAATATCTAATGGCATGTCATCAGGACTCTTTAGTTAAGACTTGAGAGAAAAAAACACACACACACAAAAACGCTGTCTGGTGAACAACTCTAACATCCTATAAAAAACCATTAATATCTAATGGCATGTCATCAGGACTCTTTAATCAAAATAACTTCTTAAAAAAAACTAAAATACTTCCTTCACAACTAATTAACATCCTATAAAAAAACAATCAACAACCTCTCGTGGCCCGTCATCTCAACTGCACGTGAGACTGCATCCATACCCCCTGCCGGTGCACACGCAATACCAACACAAACACACATACACCCGCAGCAGCCTTGGACCTGTGACAAATAGTATCTCGGCACCGCCACATGTGTTCCCCATGATGCCGAGTTCCTTCTAAAAGCATTATCATAATTTCAAAAAGGCTGTCCGCTTTGACCTTCCGATGCTCACTAGATATTACGAATTAAATGTCGGCCTGTGTGACAGATGAGACAGCAAGCATAATGTAATGAGATCTCTGTGTAAACAACAAAATTATTATTTATCTTTTACATTTGGGTATTTAACTGTTGACCTATTGGCAATGTTTTGGCTGTTGTGTTGTATTAAATGTTGTAAATGTTTTTATAGAAGGAAGCACGTGATTCTCTCTATCTCGCTCTCTATCTTTATATATATATATATATATATATATATATATATATATATATATATATATATATTAATACACGCAATCTGAGTACGACTCGGTCCTTTATCTGTGGGAAATAATCAATTTCACCAAAATAGCCTAGAGCACATAATAAATAACGACACCTGGCTTTCTGAACGCCCACCAAACCGTCAAAAGCATGAAATATATCTCATGTCGAGCGCCGAGGTCATTATTCCTTGTATAAGCGCACGACAGAGTCGCAGCAAAACAACCAATTAGTAGTACTCTCGGATCTCGGTCTTTTCTTCAGATGAGCATCGCTGCCAAAGTTGACTTGGGGTCACTGGAGTTGTTAAAAAGTGACAATCGCGGAGACCATCTCTCGAGAACAACGTCCGCGACTTACGATTACGTACATATGTCCAAATCACCCGGGCCTTGTCGAAAAAAAGAACAATATAAATATATGCATATATATACAGCTGCTTACAATTTCTTATTTCAGTCACCAAAAAGATTTTTTAGTTGTTGACTGAATCGTATTTACTATTTTCTACTTAAATTCAGTAAAGGGTATTTTTCCTAATTAAATCAGTTACTAATATTTTCGTTCTTAATTCGAATATACATATATATATATATAAGATATATATATATATATATCATATATATATATATATATATATATATATATATATATATATATATATATAAATTGTATTTTTTTTTTTTTTGCATTTAAACAGTTGCTTACATTTTCTTATTTCAGTCACCAAAAAGATTTTTTGTTGACTGAATCGTATTTACTATTTTCTGCTTGAATTCAATGAAAGGCATTTTTTTCTAATCAAATCAGTTACTTATATTTTCGTGCTTAATTCAATCACCAAAAAGTTTTTCAAACTTCTTTTTTTGTTGATGGAAATTGTGATGGAAATATTTTCTGTACCTCCAATTCCACAAAAATCTTTCTGACTTCATTGTTGACGGAAAAGCTTATGAAGTTTTCTTCCGTACTTATTTCAGTCAGGGAAAAAAAAGGTTTCAAACTATTTTATTAGTGGATACACTTATAAAAATGTTTCCCATACTTATTCCAATAAAAAAAATGTCATACTACTGACAATGCGCCTCGAGAGAAGCACTTCTCTATTATTTCTGGAAAGCATCAATTATTCATTCAAGGTCAGACATTAACTACTGAATGTTATTTCTTGTACAAAATTAGATATTAAAACATGAAATGTCACTAAAATTCATTTATCAGTTATTGTTAATTTAATAGTTTTAGTGAATACAATACTTATTTGTCAATTATTGCCAATTAAATTAGAATGCAATATATTTATTTGTCAGTTATTACAATATTTATTTGCCAGTTATTTTTAATTGTTAGTTTTAGGGAATATATTACTTATTTGTCAGTTATTGTTAATTAAATTAGAATACAATATATTTATTTATCAGTTATGACAATATTTATTTGCCAGTTACTGTTAATTGTCAGTTTTAGGGAATACAAAAGTTGTCCTAAAAACCAAATTAGATTCCTTCCATCCACCGTTATGCAACGAGAACGCGTTGACGGATTTGAAAAAAAAAATGCAACCATTATACAACGCGACCCTTCTTATCGGCCCCTACATTTTCCAATTACTGGTACATCGTCCCTCTCTTTTATAAGACCACTTAGGCACCACCTTATCTCTCCCTTGACGCCATGTTGCCACTCCAGATAAGAAAAAGGGACGCGAAAAACGAACGGCATTCCCTGGGTAAAGGTTCTTCACGTAATACCACGGCTCCTTAGAAGTCCGGCTTCGTAATTTCTAAACTCAGTTATCAAGTGCTTAAAAAAAAATGAAAACAGTTGGTTTTGAAACGACCGAAACGTTGATAAGCCTCTCTTGCACGGAAGACTTTGGCCGAGGTTCTGCTACCCTAGTGACATCACGATTCGAGCGCATTTAGTTGTCTAGAAACTTGGCGACGCTGTTTAATTATTTATTTTTCGTGAAGGGAGCCCGGGGAAGGGGAGTGGGGGAGGGGGGTTCCCACTTTCCTCGATAGCTCCGTATAACAACAGCTGACTCTTACTTAAGCAGTACTTTTCTTGGCGGGTTGTTAATCATCGTGGTTATGTAAGTTTCTTCTTCTTATTTGCTGCGTCTTCGGGAATTGGATTTGTTTTCAGTCTTTATACTTTTTCAATTTAATTTTTATGTCACTTCGTTCTCTTCCAGTCGGTGCTATAGATGATGAAAGGTCTTGGATTTTTTTTTTCCTTTTTTTTCAGTTTTAACTATTTTGGCAATTAATATACTGAGAGGAATTACTAAAAGTTTTTTGTTGACAATAATTATAGGTTGTTAATAATAATAATAATAATAATAATAATAATAATAATAATAATAATAATAATAATAATAATAATAAGTCACTGATTGTATTATAATAAGCCACATTCGAGGAATAATGATAATAATAATGATAACTAGTAACTGATTGTATCATAATAGGCCACATTCGAGGCCTAATAATAAAAATAATTTAATAGAACTGACACCTTGAAATTCCATCACTTGGCAGGCCACCTAGTGTGATCTTGGCTTTCAAAATTAACTCAACGTACCAGTGTATATGTGTGGGGTTTGGTAATACACACACACACACACACACACACACACACACACACACACATATATATATATATATATATATATATATATATATATATATATATATATATTCCATTGGGACTTATTATCTCATGTGCCGGAGCTTTCAATTATAAAATTTCTAAGTGGTTAGAAAACCTCATTTCCCTATTTTTTTGGCTCATTTTCTCTCAGTCACATAAAACATTCTGAAGATTTCTGTCACAAACTCAGAGAAGCTCATATACCACTTCACAACATAAAAAAACTTTTAAGCCTAGATATGGAGTCTCTATTCATAAAAGTACCCGTGCGTCCTAGGACGTTCTACAGTTTCTGAGAGAAATATTCAGATCATTTCCCACTGGCCCTAGGTAAAATAATAGTTAGTTGAAGTATGCGTATCTATTAACGTTTTTTTCATTCTAAGAGTCATTCTATAAAACAAATTTTTTTCTTAAATCGGATGCAGAATGAGTTTCCTTTTAAGTCCTGGTTTAGTTAATCTACACATGGAATATTTTGAAACTATAATAATAGATGCAATAAAACCTAAAGACATGCTGTCGATGAGATGAGTAGATGACATCCTAACAGTCTGGGATAAAAGGTGGGGCAATTTTGACGAATTTCTTTCAAAATTAAATGCATTAATGCCCAGCATCAAATTTCAAGTTGATTGGGACATAGACAACAAAATTACTTTTCTTGATGTTTCAATAATTAGAGACACGGCAGAATACAAATTTACCATATACAGAAAACCAACATTTTTCACTTTCATACATTCACCATTTTAGCTGTCATGACACTTCTGTCAACATTGGCGCAGCCAGCAATTTAGTTTTAAGAGCCTTCCGCTCCTTTACTATAGCAGACTGATGAGAAAATCAAAGAAAGGGTACAAGAGAGCTCGTATAATTGACAGATGACACACACATATCCTTGCGCATGGGGATTACATAAAGGAACAGATGTACCTGGAATCCAACACAGTTGAAGAATTAGTGACCCTAACACAAAAAAGGTAAATGTTCAAGAGGTTTCACAACGGGTTAAGCCCAACTGGCACAAAAGCTAGGAGTGAAATTAAAGGATTTGACTGACCACCGAAAATAGCCTTGGAATGAATAAGCTGATTGCCTTATAAAAGCATAAAACCTAATTTATTCTACTTTTGGTAAACAATAATATTTTTTTCAAAATGAACATTTTCAAAAACTAGTATACATAAAATACATAGAAAATATGTATGAGGTAATTAGGTCAGTGATTTTATCTTTAAGGGCATTCTTGAACATTTTACTAATACAGGCGTCCAAGTAATACACGGGCGGGCTAAGGTTGAAATTACAGCTGGAAGTAAGCGTGTATAATTGCAGATTCTAAAAGATTTCATAAAATACAAATATTAATTTAGAATACATAGCAATACAATTGAAGAGAGAATTTATGCATAGGCAAATTGGAGAGCCAAAGGCATTCACTGAGAGAGAGAGAGAGAGAGAGAGAGAGAGAGAGAGAGAGAGAGAGAGAGAGAGAGAGAGAGCCAATCCTCTCAGTCACCACCTGCTTCAGATCCTGGCACTCGTCAAACTTTACATGTGAAGCAGACAAATTTTATCTCAGTAAATAAAACTGCGTAAGCGATGCACATAATATCTTAAAAAAAAAGAAAAGGATTCAGCAATCTTTTCTTTCCCCGTTCTAACTAATTACAAATTTCACAGCGCTCGCAAATGGCTCAGCACTTCAAGCAGTATATATATATATATATATATATATATATATATATATATTATATATATATATATATGATACCCACAGGAAATAAACGAGCACCAGACGTTCAGTTCCATACCAAGCAGAGTCGCAACAATTTGCGCATTGCCGGTGCACAAATATATAAGGCACAAGTCAGCAGAAAATGGTAAAAAATAAGAACACGAACTATACTATACCGCATGATTAATTATCTAAAGGAAGGAACAACAAGGGGACCAACAACTACAGATGGTTAAAGGCCGAAGGGAATTAATCCTGTCTTTTCCTGAATCCCCCTTTGAAATGAAACGTGCAGGTGGTTCCTGCCCGTTTTGTTTATGTTTCGACTAACCTTCTGAACTGTCTCATTTGTGGCCCCATGAAAGGGATCGTTTACACTTGAATCACGTGCATTATATATATATATATATATATATATATATATATATATATATATATATATATATATATATATATATATGTATATGTCGGGAATCCGTCCCCTCTGTGTAATATTATTTATAACGCATACACACATGCATGTATATATATATATATATATATATATATATATATATATATATATATATATATATATATTTTTTATATATATATATATATCTAATAAAAGGAGCCCATAAAAACCCCAAGATATAGAGAGAAAAGTACTATATTTCAGAGACTGCTGTCTCTCTCTTCAGGTATATGAATGAAAAAAGTTTACAGAAAAGGTGGTATTTATACCAAGAGATCCGTCCACAATAAGCCAATTTAGGTCACCACCCGCTGATAATCTTCCTTTAATCTTCTTAAGCGTTGGTTGGATGAAAACCTCGTCGATCATATCTGAAATCCACGCTCCTTTTGAGATGTTCATTACCTGCTTCTCTTTTATTAAGGCCGATTCCATCATTTGACTCTTGTACCGGCAGTTGCTGCTATAAATTGCACGTGACAAATTCCAGTTTATTCTATGGTTATGTTCATTTATATGGTTGAAAATAGCCGAGTTCTGTTGTCCATACCTAACTGACCGTTTGTGTTGTATTAATCTCTGGGGAAGTGATTTACCTGTAAATCCGATGTAAGATTGGTCACAGTCCTGGCATGGGATCTCATAGACCCCAGTGTCCTTGGGAGATGTCTTTTGTTGGACGTTAATCAGGGATTTGGCTAAGGTATTTGGGTAGGTAAATGCAAAAGGGTTAGATTTTCCAAGGGTGTGGGTTACTCTCTTAATCGTCTCCAGGTGAGGAATTTTTATTTTATTGTTGGGTGTGTCTCTGGTCTTGTCGTTATGGGTCGGTAGAAAATTACGTTTGCTTTGTGAATTGCTTTCTCAATTATATGGTCAGGATACTTTAAAGACGAAAGTTGCTTGCGAATTAGTTCAAATTCTTTTTCCAGGAATTCTGGGGAACAAATTCGTAAGGCTCTTAAGAATAGGTTGCTAGCTACACCTATCTTGATAGTAATGTCGTGATAGCTAAAGTAGTAAATGTATGAAAGTGAGAACGTTGGTTTTCTGTATATGGTAAATTTGTATTCTGTCGTGTCTCTGATTATTAAAACATCAAGAAAAGGAATTTTGTTGTCTGTTTCCCATTCAACTTTAAATTTGATGCTGGGCACTAATGCGTTTAATTTTGAGAGAATTCATTAAAATTGCCCCACCTATTATCCCAAAATGTTAGGATATCATCCACATATCTCATCCACAGCATGTTTTTGGGTTTTATTGCATTTATTACTGTAGTTTCAAAGTATTCCATGTACAGATTGGCTAAAACAGGACTTAAAGGACTACCCATACTACACCCGAATTTTTGCTTGTAGAATGATTCCCCGAATGAAAATACGTTATTAGATGCACATAATTCAACTAACTTTATTATTTTGTCAAGCGCCAATGGGAAATGATCTGAATAGGGGGATAATTTTTCCTTTAAAAACTGAAGAACGTCCTGGACTGGTACTTTTGTGAATAGGGAGTCTACGTCAAGGCTTAAAAGTTTTATGTTGTGAAGTGGTATATGTGCTTCTCTGAAATTGTGACAAAAATCTTCCGAATGTTTAATGTGACTGGGAGAAAAAGTGCCTAAAAAAGGGGAAAGGAGGCCAGCTAACCATTTAGAAATTTTGTAATTGAAAGCTCCGGCGCATGAAACGATGGGTCTGAATGGAAGATTGTCTTTGTGAGTTTTGGGAAGGCCATAAAAGTAGGGTAATTTAGGATCAATTACTTTAAATTTCTCTAATTTAAAGTATTTCTTATGAAGGTCAGTTAAGGCATTTAGTAACACTCCTTTTAAACATATGTTTAAAAGGAGTGTTACTAAATGCCTTAACTGACCTTCATAAGAAATATCCTGTTCCCCGCAGATTCATGATAGCTACCCACTCGCTAAAAAAGTTAGATGTTATAATAAGTAGATCCGGCAAAGACGGCAAAATCGTAATAATGGACAAAGACTTCTACCTCGACAAAATCAACCAGCTCCTTAGCGACACAAACACTTGCGAAAAACTGACGAAAAATCCCCTCCAAAACGTTCCCACAGAAATTTTTTCGGAAAGTAAGATTACTTGGCCAAGACAAAAAGAGTATTGAACTATTAGAGAAATTTAAAGTAATTAATCCTAAATTACCCTACTTTTATGGCCTTCCCAAAACTCACAAAGACAATCTTCCATTCAGACCCATCGTTTCATGCGCCGGAGCTTTCAATTGCAAAATTTCTAAATGGTTAGCTGGCCTCCTTTCCCCTTTTTTAGGCACTTTTTCTCCCAGTCACATTAAACATTCGAAAGATTTTTGTCACAATTTCAGAGAAGCACATATACCACTTCACAACATAAAACTTTTAAGCCTTGACGTAGACTCCCTATTCACAAAAGTACCAGTACAGGACGTTCTTCAGTTTTTAAAGGAAAAATTATCCCCCTATTCAGATAATTTCCCATTGGCGCTTGACAAAATAATAGTTAGTTGAATTATGTGCATCTAATAACGTATTTTCATTCGGGGAATCATTCTACAAGCAAAAAATTCGGTTGTAGTATGGGTAGTCCTTTAAGTCCTGTTTTAGCCAATCTGTACATGGAATACTTTGAAACTACAGTAATAAATGCAATAAAACCCAAAAACATGCTGTGGATGAGATATGTGGATGATATCCTAACATTTTGGGATAATAGGTGGGGCAATTTTAATGAATTCTCTCAAAATTAAACGCATTAGTGCCCAGCATCAAATTTAAAGTTGAATGGGAAACAGACAACAAAATTCCTTTTCTTGATGTTTTAATAATCAGAGACACGACAGAATACAAATTTACCATATACAGAAAACCAACGTTCTCACTTTCATACATTCACTACTTTAGCTATCACGACATTACTATCAAGATAGGTGTAGCTAGCAACCTATTCTTAAGAGCCTTACGAATGTTCCCCAGAATTCCTGGGAAAAGAATTTGAACTAATTCGCAAGCAACTTTCGTCTTTAAAGTATCCTGACCATATAATTGAGAAAGCAATTCACAAAGCAAACGTAATTTTCTACCGACCCCCTAAAGACAAGACCAGAGACACACCCAACAATAAAATAAAAATTCCTCACCTGGAGACGATTAAGAGAGTAACCCACACCCTTGGAAAATCTAACCCTTTTGCATTTACCTACCCAAATACCTTAGCCAAATCCCTGATTAACGTCCAACAAAAGACATCTCCCAAGGACACTGGGGTCTATGAGATCCCATGCCAGGACTGTGACCAATCTTACATCGGATTTACAGGTAAATCACTTCCCCAGAGATTAATACAACACAAACGGTCAGTTAGGTATGGACAACAGAACTCGGCTATTTTCAACCATATAAATGAACATAACCATAGAATAAACTGGAATTTGTCACGTGTAATTTATAGCAGCAACTGCCGGTACAAGAGTCAAATGATGGAATCGGCCTTAATAAAAGAGAAGCAGGTAATGAACATCTCAAAAGGAGCGTGGATTTCAGATATGATCGACGAGGTTTTCATCCAACTAACGCTTAAGAAGATTAAAGGAAGATTATCAGCGGGGGTGACCTAAATTGGCTTACTTGTGGACGGATCTCTTGGTATAAATACCACCTTTTCTGTAAACTTTTTTCATTCATATACCCTGAAGAGAGAGACAGCAGTCTCTGAAATATAGTACTTTTCTCTCTATATCTTGGTGTTTTTATGGGCTCCTTTTATTAGTTGGAATTCTGTTGTTACAGAACATTTTTACCAGTCATATATATATATATATATATATATATATATATATATATATATATATATATATATATATATATATATATATATATAAAGTATAGTCCTTCGTAGCCAGAAAGAAATGGATGACAGTTCAATTAGATTATTTTTCATAGTCACCGTCATTTTGCAGACTGTTTTCTGTAGCTCAACTTCACAATAAAAAAAACCTATTCTCTGGGTAACTCTCAAATAGCAAATCGCGGAGAAAGAAAGTTTAAAAACTGCATAGTTCTTGTTAGATAACCTTTCTTTTTTTTCATGTGACCAAGATATAAGTTTGCAATAAGATGAAAAGCAATAGCTATGTAACATTATGGAGCTTGTAATGACTGATGGTAAATTGACCTCTAAGGGCTGGCTGTTTCTTACCTAATTTTGGTGATTTTTCGGGTGGAGTAACTGGGCCCATGACCAAGATGGTCAAGAATCTTGATGGATTTTATTTCCGACTAACACTCGTCTACATTTTCGGACAAATATATTACTAATCTAAAGCATAGCTGGCTACTTTACCAAGAGGTGATTTTGAAAAAAATTCTTTTTTGGACATCGGAATCGATCAAGAAATTTTCGGATACCCCGACCGTGTTCTTTATAATGGAATCTGTAACTTTACGGAAATATATCTGACTACCATTTTCTTTTCAACTTTCTAAGAATCTTCATAATTGTTTACAGGCCTCAACTTTTCCTTCTCCTCCAGTTCATCTCAAACATCTGTGGAGACTTATTTCATTAATTCTTATATATATATATATATATATATATATATATATATATATATATATATATATATATATATATATATATATCTGGGGATACAGTCCACAATGAAGTAAAATCCTTCTGTAGTTTAAAATATATATTTCTTGTACAGGATAAAAGCTTTCGACCATCAGCTGTGGTCTTGTTCACTGAAATGTGATATGTCACCTCAAGGAACTGAAAAGTAGGAGCACAAACATACTTTTTTTGATAACGATTAAAAAAACAATAAAGATTAGGTAACAAGCTAGTTTATTATTATGAATGATCAGGCGGTTGAACCCTCGTCCTTTCCAGAATTCGTCTTGATCTTCGTGGGGGAATGTTCCTATTGTCACCTGCTTGTTCTATGCTGGTTGGGTGGTTTGTTGGAGAAATTACCTGAGTGAAGTAAACAGGAGCGGAAGCAGCATCATCATTGGCACATATATTCCTAAAGTTTGAAATTTTCCCTTTTCTACATATCTCCTCACAAATAGCTGTATTATCTGGAATTCCAATAGTTCCTGTAAAGGTCTCATTTAAGGAAATTAACGCCCCTTCTATTATCCGTCTCAAAGTAGTGGAAGGGGCGTTAATTTCCTCAAATGAGACCTTTACAGGAAATACTGGAATTACAGATAATACAGCTATTTGTGAAGAGATATGTAGAAAAGGGAAAATTTCAAACTTTAGGAATATATGTGCCAATGATGATGCTGCTTCCGCTCCTGTTTACTTCACTTAGGTAATTTCTCCAACAAACCACCCAACCAGCATAGAACAAGCAGTTGACAATAGGAACATTCCCCCACGAAGATCAAGACGAATTCTGGAGAGGACGAGGGTTCAATCGACATAGTACCTGGCTTCTGCATATATATATATATAATATATATATATATATATATATATATATATATATATTAATAATTCTACTCATTTTCACTCTGCAATCGTGTTGCTATTTCACTTATTTTCACTCTGCAATCGTGTTGCTATTTCACTTATTTTCACTCTGCAATCGTGTTGCTATTTCACTTATTTTCACTCTGCAATCGTGTTGCTATTTTTCCCCCCCACTTCATTTTCCTCTGCAACGTGTTGCTTATTTTCGACTCAATTGTCACTCTGCAATCGTGTTGCTATTTCACTTGTCATTTTTCACTCGAGTAATTTCGCTGTTGCAATTCATTCATTTCACTCTGCAATAGTGCTGTTGCATTTCACTTCATTTTCATCTCTGCAATCGTGTTGCATTATTCCACTCCAATTTTCAACTCTTTTTGTAATTTTCGGTTGCAATTTCACTCATTTTCACTCTGCAATTTCGTGTTGCTTTTATTTCCATTTTCATTTTCTACTTCTTTGCTAATTTCGTTGTTGTAATTTTACTTATTTTCCTCTGGCAATCGTGTTGCTATTCCACTTATTTTCACCTTTGTAATTCCGTGTTGCTATTTCACTTATTTTCACTCGCAATTTCGTGTTGCAATTCACCATTTTCACTCTGTAAATCGTGTTGCATTTCACTCATTTTCAACTCTGTAATCCGTGTTTGCAATTTTCATCATTTTCACTCTGTAATCGTGTTGCAATTTCACTCATTTTCACTCTGCAATCGTGTTGCAATTTCACTCATTTTCACTCTGTAATCGTGTTGCAATTTCACTCATTTTCACTCTGCAATCGTGTTGCTATTCCACTCATTTTCACTCTGCAATCGTGTTGCTATTCCACTCATTTTCACTCTGCAATCGTTTTGCTATTCCACTCATTTTCACTCTGCAATCGTGTTGCTATTCCACTCATTTTCACTCTGCAATCGTTTTGCTACGCCTTATAGACAGACTATAATCCAAGTGCATTAATCACTCCCTGTCAATTTCAGGTCTAAACCTCTCACGTCCACCACTTTGCTCATACACTTTACTGCTGAACATTCGTGAACATTTCTGCCATTCATTTTCAAGCAATCGACCAGAGAGGTCCATCATTTCCTTTCCCCATTTTCGAATTCCACTTTGTCCTACCCTATCCCTGGGTATTACGGGGGCATTAAACGCGTCCATTTAACATGTCAAGAGGAAGGCGCTAATTGTGTTTCATTCCACGGTACGATTTTACTAGACACCGACTTGATAAACAAAAATTCAGATGCGAATAAATGAGTCAGCGGATGAGTGAGTCAATATCTAATGGAGATTTCCGGTATGCGAAGGGAGTAAATAAAAACCCACAGAAGTTCATTTGGGAAAACGCAGCTAATCGGACTAGAGAGAATGGGCCCATGTAAAAAGCTGGCGCCCATTTCTTCTTTCTTCTAAACTATCTTTAATTGGCGCCCATATCTTCTTTCTGCTGAAATATCTTTTCTCTTATGAATTCTATTTTTGCGTGATATTTTGCCTTACAAATCTAGACTTCAAATTGCTGACGATATTTATAAGCAACAAACATAAGACACCAAGTCGTGTATAAAGTCAACATCTCATCTTCAGCATATGACTCGTTGGTGTTAGAGTTGGGTATAGAATTTAGGCCAAAGACCAAGCACTGGGATCTATGTGGTCATACATCGCTGAGATGGACACTTGACAGTAAAAGGTGTGAAAGACGTAACAGGAGGCAAACCTCAAAGCAATTGCACTATGAGATAGTTGTTAGGAGAGGGTGGAAAGTAAGATGGAAGAGAATATGAAAGGAGGTATAGTAAAAGGAACGAAAGTAGTTACAGTTAGGGGCAGGAAGCCCGTTGCAAAGAACCTTAAGTAAAACCTACAGCGCACCGCAAGAAATTCACCGACGGCGCTACCCCTCCTACGGGGTTGTTGGTGTTACGTAAGGATGATGAATAAACGCCACAACAAACAACGATCGCGTGATGGACATTTTAAACATACCCATCATTCAATTAAGTCAAGATAAACTTGAAATCCTTCAGTTTGAGGGTATGTGTGTAAAGGGACGTCTTGAAAATGCTCATTTTGCAAATGGGCCAATTCGGGAGGCGTGTTAGCGGTTCCAAGATTATGCGGGTTCGTAATGAGCTTATTTAGTTAATATCCCGTTTTCTGTGATGTTTTTTTTTTTCAGCGAGTTTGAATCATTCACTTTTATATAACTTCTTTCGTAAGATTTCGTGATGGCTTTTTATGGTCTCTCTCTCTCTCTCTCTCTTTACGGTGATGTGCAAATGAGACAAAAAATGACGACTCAAAAAACTGATTGTGTCGACTTAATTTTACTACAAAAAACTGATTATGTCGACTTAATTTTACCACAAAAAACTGATTATATTGACTTAATTTTAACACACACAAAAACTGATTATGTCGACTTAATTTTAACACACACAATAACTGATTATTTCGACTTAATTTTACCACAAAAAAAACTGATCATGTCGACTTAATTTTAACACAAAAAACTGATCAGGTCGACTTAATTTTACACAAAAACGGATCTGTCGCTTTAACACAACAAAAAACTTATTGTCGACTTAATTTTTTAACACAAAAAACTGATCATGTCGCTTAATTTTACCTGATTCATGTCGACTTAATTTTACACAAAAAACTGATCATGTCGACTTAATTTTACCCAAAAAAACACTGATTAATTTTTTCCATCAGACTTTAATTTTAAACACAAAAAACTGTCATCGACTTACTTTTACACAAAAAACTGATCATGTCGACTTAATTTTACCACAAAAAAACTGATCATGTCGACTTAATTTTACCACAAAAAACTGATCATGTCGACTTAATTTTACCACAAAAAAACTGATCATGTCGACTTAATTTTACCACAAAAAAACTGATCATTTCGCCTAATTTTTTAACCACAAAAAACTGATCATGTCGACTTAATTTTACCACCAAAAAACTGTCAAAAAAATGTCGCTTAATTTTACCACAAAAAAACTGATCATGTCGACTTAATTTTAACACAAAAAAACTGATCATAGTCGACTTAATTTTACCACAAAAAAACGATCATGTGGACCTTAATTTTACCACAAAAAACCGGATCATGTCGACTTAATTTTACCACTGAAATCATCCCGACTAATTTTACCACAAAAAACTGATCATGTCGACTTAATTTTACCACAAAAAACTGATCATGTCGACTTAATTTTACCAAAAAAAACTGATCATGTCGACTTAATTTTACCACAAAAAAACTGATCATGTCGACTTAATTTTAACACAAAAAAACTGATCATGTCGACTTAATTTTACCACAAAAAAACTGATCATGTCGACTTAATTTTAACACAAAAACCAAAAACTGTCATGTACGACTTAATTTTAACGACAAAAAAAATTCATGTCGACTTAATTTTAACCCAAAAAAAAAAACTGAATCATGTCGACTTAATTTTACCCACAAAAAAAAAAACTGATCATGTCGACTTAATTTTACCACAAAAAAAACTGATCATGTCGACTTAATTTTATCACAAAAAAAACTGATCATGTCGACTTAATTTAACTACAAAAAACTAATCATGTCGACTTAATTTTACCACAAGAAAACTGATCATGTTGACTTAATTTTAACACAAAAAACTGATCGGACTTAATTTTAACCAAGAAACTGATTCCATGTTGACTTAATTTTAACACAAAAAACTGATTATGTGGACTTAATTTTACCACAAAAACTGATCATGTCGACTTAATTTTAACACAAAAAACTGATCATGTCGACTTAATTTTACCAACAAAAAAACTGATCATGCTCCGACTTAATTTTATCACAAAAAAAAGAAAACTGATCATCATCGAGCCGTTAATTTAATTACAAAAAAAACACTGACCTCATGTCGACTTAATTTTACCACAAAAAAAACTGATCATGTCGACTTAATTTTAACACAAAAAACTGATCATGTCGACTTAATTTTATCACAAAAAACTGATCATGTCGACTTAATTTTACCACAAAAAAACTGATCATGTCGACTTAATTTTACCACAAAAAACTTATCATGTCGACTTAATTTTACCACAAAACACTGATCATGTCGACTTAATTTTACCACAAAAAAACTGATCATGTCGACTTAATTTTACCACAAAAAAACTGATCATGTCGACTTAATTTTAACACAAAAAAACTGATCATGTCGACTTAATTTCAACACAAAAAACTGATCATGTCGACTTAATTTTACCAATTTTACCACAAAAAAACTGATCATGTCGACTTAATTTCAACAAGAAAACTGATCATGTCGACTTAATTTTACCACAAAAAACTGATCATGTCTACTTAATTTTAACATAAAAAAACTGATCATGTCGACTTAATTTTAACACAAAAAACTGATCATGTCGACTTAATTTTAACACAAAAAACTGATCATGTCGATTAATTTTACCACAAAAAACTGATCATGTCGACTTAATTTTAACACAAAAAACTGATCATGTCGACTTAATTTTACCACAAAAAACTGATCATGTCGACTTAATTTTACCACAAAAAAACTGATCATGTCGACTTAATTTCAACACAAAAAACTGATCATGTCGACTTAATTTTAACACAAAAAACTGATCATGTCGACTTAATTTAACTACAAAAAAACTAATCATGTCGACTTAATTTTAACATAAAAAAAATTGATCATGTCGACTTAATTTTAACAAAAAAAAACTGATCATGTAGACTTAATTTTACCACAAAAAACTGATCATGTCGACTTAATTTTACCACAAAAAACTGATCATGTCGACTTAATTTTAACATAAAAAAACTGATCAAGTCGACTTATACAAAAAAATCTGATCATGTAGAATCTAATTTTTACCCACACTATCATGTCGACTAATTACACACTTGATCAATTTTTTGTCGACTTAATTTTACCATACTGATTCAGTCGATAATTTAACACAAAAAACTGATTATGTCGACTAAAAAAAAATCTGATTATATCGACTTAAATTTAACACATACACACACACACACATAAACTGACTATGTCGACTTAATTTTAACAAGTTTCAAAACTATTTCTTCAAGGTATGTTGTATTCCTTTTAGATTATGAAGATGGTTCGGTTCGTATTAATTCGTCCTTTTATACAAACAAGAACAATCTGAGAATGGTCTCTTGAGCCATTATATATTTTTACATTATTTACGATTAGACCCCCAAGTGTATCTGTGCCGTTGGTCAAAATACAATAGGCATACATCTGAGAACACTGACCACATGTATTATTTGTAAAACCCTTTCGTTCTTATAAATGAAAAAATTTTTCACGTTAAAAAGAGCTTTGATTCACTGTTAAAAGGATTTCCTCTTTGGTTTGTGCCGTTTCTCTCAAAAGCGTTCAATGAGGGTCAGAGTAGATGCATTTGATGAAGAGGCATTTAAGGGGAGCTGAAATACTGCAAGCTCCTGGAAAAAGGCTAAGGGGAAGTTAAAGAAGGACTATTTCTTACAAAAAGGTTCGAGGGAAATTAAAATATAAGAATCTAGAGAAATTAGGATGGCAGGTCCCACAAAATTAGTGCAATTTTTTGTAGAAAAAATTCACGGGGAGTTGAAATTATTAAGTTTCCTGGAAAATGGCCCTAGGGGAGTTAAAATAGTGCCACTTCCTGGAAAAGGGTTCTAAGGAAAATAAAGCAGCGCAAGTTCCTAGAAAATCTTCCAAGGGCGTCAAATTATGGAAATTTTCTGGAGAAGGGTTTCAAAGGGAGTTAGTCCAAGGAGAGTTAAAACTGTCATTTCCTGGAAAATGGTTCAAGGGGATTTAAAGCTCTGCCACTACCTGGAAAAGGTTTCAAGGAGAGTTAAAAATCTGTCACTACCTGGAAAATGGTTCAAAAGGATTTAAAACTCTGTTACTTCCTGGAAAAGGGTCCAAGGCGATTTAAAATTCTACCACTTCATGGAAAAGGGTCCAAGGCGATTTAAAATTCTACCACTTCATGGAAAAGGGTCCAAGGCGATTTAAAATTCTGCCACCTCCTGGAAAAGGGTCCAAGACGATTTAAGATTCTGCCACTTCATGGAAAAGGGTCCAAGGCGATTTAAAGTTCTGCCACCTCCTGGAAAAGGGTCCAAGGCGATTTAAAATTCTGCAACTTCATGGAAAAGGGTCCAAGGCGAGTTAAAAATGCCACCTCCTGGAAATGGATTTAAGGGAGTTAAAACTGCCACTGTCTGGAAAAGGTTTCACAGGGAAGTTAAAAATCTGCCACTTCCTGGAAAAGGGTGCAAGGTGATTTAAAATTCTGCCACTTCATAGAAAAAGGTCCAAGGCGATTTAAGATTCTGCCACCTCCTGGAAAAGGGTCCAAGGCGATTTAAAATTCTGCCACTTCAAGGAAAATGGTCCAAGGCGATTTAAAATTCTGCCACTTCATGGAAAAGGGTCCAAGGCGAGTTCAAAATGCCACCTCCTGGAAATGGGTTTAAGGAAGTTAAAACTCTGCCACTGCCTGGAAAAGGTTTCAAAGGGAAGTTAAAGATCTGCCACTCCCTGAAAAAGGGTCTAAGGCGAGTTAAAAACTGTCACTTCATGGAAAAGGGTTCAAGGGGATTTAAAGTAGTGCCAGCTCCTGGAAAACGGATTGTAAGAAGCGTCCTCATTATCTAAAAATTATGAAAACAAACGTTATTTTTCCCTTTATTTTTCCCACTGCTATAAAGGAGACGACTACTTGACCCGGTTTTAGGAATAAGTAGCCAGGAATTCATTGACTGTGATATGTCGCAGCCAGGGTTGAGGAATTAACTAGTAACTTCTCTCCAAACAGATTCGTAGCCTCTGGATACGACGTATCCAACGCGCCCCCCTCCCATCGGCCTCCATCCAAAGGTCACCACCAGCGCACTGCACAGAGGAGTAAGTAAACTGTGACATTGACGTTCAGGGCAAACCCAGACTTTTAGACGAAACGTAGGGGCGCCAAGGGGCTGGGAGAGTTACGTAAAGAAGTTACGAAGGGGACTTGACGAAGTCACCAACCAGTGGGTCTGCTGGCAGTGGCTGTCGGGTAATCGATGGTGGCGCAGTGCTCCCCCGGTCGTGTCTACGGCAGCTGATGGGAAACGGTCGGGAGTGAGTCATACTACTACAGCGAGTTGGCATTATATACTCTCAGGCATCCGGTCCCATTTTCAGTCCGATCTTGGAGGCGCAAATAACACTAGAGATTGCAAACCGAAAGTAAGAATAGTTTAGTATTAATTCTTTTCACGTTACGCTTATTTCATATTATTGTTATTCAGAAGATGAACATGATTCATATGGAACAAGATAACACGCGCCACTGACTTGGCATTCAAGCTGCCATTGAGATTAGTACCTGTTTATTTATTTGTTTATCTTTTGCAATGTAGATGGAGTGATCTACCATACGTGAAAATACGCCTCATGTTAGTAAAACGATATTACATTCTAATTAGTGTGAAAATACGCCTCATGTTAGTAAAACGATATTGCATTCTAATTAGTATTACTTTTATGCCGCTATTAAACGCACCATTAAGCGTATACGCATATAAAACAATTTTCTTCATATGCGTAATCCCTAAAATAAGGTCTACGGAAGATACGAAGAGCCATGTGTGTATATGACTATACGGTTTCCAATGGTATACTGTGACATTAGGCTTAGACTGGCCTCGACTTCATAATTAAGTGGAAAAAAGTCGTTGTTTTCCTCTCTCTTTACCGTGATATTTTCGTGAGACCCAAATATCCGTTTGTATATATGTTTACAGTGAAAACACGAGTAGAAGTATAAAGACATATCTAAAATCGAATTCTTCTTATTGTCGCCCTTTCAGTGAAGTTTAAATAGACCTACAGATATTGATTCAGGTAAGTTGACATGCCTACTAAAGCACTTTAAATCTATTTGTTTGAAAGGTGTAACAGGAGGAAAAAACCTGGCAGTTGCACTTAGAAGCCATTTTTAAGAGAGGGTGAACAGTAAGATGGAAGGAGATAATATCAACGGAGGGACAGTTAAAAGAATAAACGGGGTTGCAGGTAGGGGACGAAGGGACGCCACACAGAACCTCAAGCGCACCGTGTGAGGCACACTGAAGGCACTAGCCCCAAGGAGACCTGATCCTAAAGATACAGTCTATAAAAATGACAGTAATCACATTAGCAGAAATAATTAAGTATACATCATATTAACCTGATACATATGCAACTGTAATAGCCACAATGCCCTCTTAACTTCTCAAAAACTTCGCTTTTTTTTTTTTTTGGGGGGGGGGGATACGCTTGTCACTACAAAGCCTTCAGAACCAACTTCAAAGAAATATGAAGAAATCATGATGCCCGGCAGCGGGAAACGAACCCGTTTCCCGCTACCGGACGTCCTGATTTCTTCATATTTCTTTGAAGTTGGTTTCTGAGGCTTTGTAGTGACAAACTTATACAAACAAAAGAGCAAAGAATTTGAGAAGTTAAGAGGGCATTGTTGCAATTACAATTACACACACACACACACACACACACATATATATATATATATATATATATATATATATATGTATATGTAGTATACATATATATATATATATATATATATATATATATATATATGTATGTATATACATATACATTTGAATTGTGTGTGTTTTAATTATAATCAAAACTGATCAGTAAACTGTAAAACCCATGTACTAAACTTGACAAGGAATATTTTTTACGAAAATGAATGGCTTTTATGAATGAGCAACTTTCAACAAAGAAAAAAAACTCCCAGACAGTTGCAGCTATTTATCTGATTTGTTTTTTATTTTTGCGGCCCATCCAGTAGTAGTTTAAATTGCCCGTGACGAGACTGTCCGCCATGCCAAGACTAATGGGTCTGAAAGGTATATATGGCCTCTTCTTATAATATGGTCTCTTATTGATCTGCATATTATTTATTATTATTACTACAACAGATGAAGCATATTCACATGGAACAACCCTGCCAAAGGGGCCATTGACTAAAAATTCAACCTCCCACCGCAGACCCCACACTGCAGCAGTAACCGGTCAAGATACAGAGCCAGTGATTTTTAGTTATGTGGTGACATATCTTTTTGATGCGAAGTTTTACTCATGTCAGTCATGCACACTTAAAGACAAGCATGCATGAAATACCTTGAAAAAAAAAGTATCTGATGGAAATGCAGAGAATATAATGATTTTGAGACGGGTATGTGTACGTGTGCACTGGCAGTTACTTTCTAAAACATATATTATTACCGGTAAAGTCAGTTTACAGCAGACACTGCACGATACGTTTAGGAACGGGAAATCTAAACTTTGGTATGTATTCCGCTTATAAAATTGCAGCCCAGTAGTCAAAATATTTTTACGCCTCATCAACGCTGAGATTCGTTCTCTGGTAAGAACTGAAGTCTGTTGGGATGGTGACATTTGTCTTGTTTTTTTCATTCGATTCCGTGTTTTATTTATTTATTTATTTATTTATTTATTTGGGGGGGATCCCCAAAGCGGCTTTGAGCGATAAGTTGGCTATAGTAGGTTCACATCAAGCGAGCATCTGATGTCTAGGCCAGTCCCTTATGACGCTCCTGATTAGATGTTGATATATAAGCAAATCACAGGGCTGGAAGCTCTCAGTCTCTCGAGAGTTCATATAGGTAGGATGTACTATGTTCCACCTCTCCTGAGGGATAAGTCTTTCAACAGTATCCCTCAGGAGAGGTGGAACATACATCCTACCTATGTGAACTCTCGAGAGACAGAGAGTTTCCAGCCCTGTGATTGGCTTATCAACAGCCAATCAGGTGCGTCGTAAGGGACGGGCCTAGACATCAGATGTAAGCTTGATGTGAATCTACTATAGCCCCTGGCTGCTGACCACAGTCGCCTAACAATATATGTACTGTTTATTATCGCTTACACCAACCAACAGGGACACGATGGTTTTTTCAGGACACGAGGCCAGAGATGTTTCATCCCCGTGGGATTGATTCAATTCTCTCGCTGGTGAGCTAGAGAAACTTCTAAACTCGAAATATTGACACATTTCTCGGTATTGCGTAGAAAGGTTTAAATTTAAGTCTAGGATGTGTCAACGACCCATAAAGACAGGTCGGCCTGGGATGTATAATGAAGGCTTCATAAGCAACATTGAAGGACAAATCTTTAAGCAAAATTATGCATGTATAATTATTATCACATGCCTTATCTACGCTGTTTTCATTTTTTAATTAATTATCTATTTATTTATTAGTAACTCTTGATCGTTTGTTTGTATGGTGTTTTTACGTTGCATGGAACCAGTGGTTATTCAGCAACGGGACCAACGTCTTTACGTGACTTCCGAACCACGTCGTGAGTGAACTTCTATCAGCAGAAATACACATCTCTCACACCTAGGTGAAATGACCGGGAATCGAACTCGCGGCCACCGAGGTGGCAGGCCAAGACCAAACCGATCACGCCACTGAGGCGCTTTAGCTCTTGTTCGTGTCTTCCTCTCTCGCGCATTTTCTCCCTTAACATATTGCCATACTCTTTAAACATATAAATATTGGCATCCATTACAACTGTCAGGAAGGTGATTCTAAAGTTATACAGTAAAGGAACTGTACACCCTTTTCCAAAGCTATATTACAGTATTATTACAGCCAGCGGTTTCAACACCACCCGGGTTACATCGAGGTGGAGCAGAAAAATGAATTCCAAAGGAAAATACAGCTACGAGTTCTCTATTTCTAAAACTCGCTCGAGCAACTCGTAAATATCCACACTATACACAAATATGCACAGCACACCTTACGTAACGGTGCATTACACGAACCAAGGGTAACCCGAAACGTTACTTAAGCTTATTAAATTTTCTGCTCTGGTACTGCGCTCGCTAAAGACAAACTCCGTACGAAACGACACCCCAAAAAAACCCCATTTAGCAAAATAAGTTTGCTTAATGGACACTGTGATAACAGACTCCATCTCTGATGACAGAGGGGGAGCTGGAATGATTCGTGAAATACAGATGAAGGAAGAGAGTCCTTGCTTGTTGTTGTTTTTGATTAAGCTGAACTTGTGTCAGCACGGGCTCTTGCTCACAGAGCAGCCCGTAACCCTTGCTTCACAAGGGAATGCCATGGAGGATGGATCATAGATTTTAACCTTCGAGTTAGTGACCTTCACAAAGTATAACTTAAGAATTTGTTCGAATGTAATTACGTAGATTAAATCGCTCTTATTCCTGGAGAAATCAATATACCCTTAATTACCCCCAGAACAACGAGAACTTCAAACATGGCGCCACTCGCGATAATGAAGCAGCCGGCGTCCCTCAGGGAGATGTCTCGGGGCCACCGATGGTTCGTGCTGCTGACTGGCCTCATCGAAACGTCCCTCTGGTCCGGTAACATCTTCGGCTGGGCGTCGCTGGTGCACATCATGAAGACGCAGGGCGTCTTCAGGCATCTCTGCCCGGACGAATTCCTAGGAGGAGGGAACAAGACAGCCGTGACGTCACTGTCATGGAACGAGACAGCCGACGGAGGGGATGCGCATGGGTTGGAGGTAAGCATAAGCAAAGCTGTTTTGTCATGTGATTATGAGACAGATGATTGTCATATCCATATAATGCAAGACACGAATGCTAAGAAAAAAAATAATCATGATAAAAAAATAAAAATATAAAAATTAGGTATATGAACCTCGTCAACTGTAGTTTGCCAAATAACAGAGTGCAATGGAATATGAAATTTAGGCCAAGCGCTGGTACTTTTGAGGCCACTCAGTGCTGAGAAGGAAGTTGAAGTAAAGAAATTTGCAAAGCGTAACTAAAAGAAAACCTCGCAATTGCAATATGAAACGAGTTAAGAGAGGGTGGTAAGTAAGATAGATGAAAGAGAATATGAACGGACGTGCTGTAAAAGGAATGAAAGAGGTTATAGCTACGGGCCTAAAGGATGCTGCAAAGAAACTTAAGCAACGCATCATGTACACCGCGTAAAGTGTTCTGACAACCAGGTAGGAGCTTCAAATGAAAATGTTACCTATTAAACCGGAATTATCTTACCCGCTTCCTCTGGGGCAGTTTACCCGCGGGTGCAGAGCGCAGGACGAACAGTTCACTCTCATAGGAACCGTCGCCATCGTCATGTACACCACGCCAGGGATCCTCGTCGGCTACGGCCTACACCATCTAGGCCAAGCCTTCACCAGGATCACGGCCAGCGTCCTCATCTCGCTGGGATTCGTTCTCCTTTCGCTCACCAGTGAAGGTTCGTATGAATTTATACAGGTTTGTGTTTGCCATAGTACTAATAACTCAAAAACATCAAGGGATTGTTAATAAATGTGCCAATGTATTTGAAAACATCTCGCGATAACAAAATATACTTCCTTAAATCAATTCACATTTCCGACTAATATTTTCACGGAAATATTTCTTCAGCAACTCCGAACTATCTCTGGGGTGGCTCCATCCTATTGTCCGTCGGAGGCAACATGATCAGAGTGGCGTGTTTCGAGTTTGGCAACCTGTTCCCGAAACAGAGGAACACTGTCATGGCCATCATCAGCGGCATCTATACGATCTCTGCGGCGCTGTTCATGGTCATGCAGGTAATTCGCTCTGTGCTCACTGCTATGAGCTGAACGCATCTTCATCCTCATTCTTTGCCCGTATTAAGGTATCCTTGGACTGATGTAAATATCTAGAAAAACGAATTATTAATTTTATCATGCTTGTGTTAAGATATACCTTTATTGATGTAAATATAAAAAAAAAAAAAATTGGTATGAAGTATCCGCTGACAGTGATTTAGAAGAATATTTATAATTCTGTAACTCCTTCGCAACTATCTTAGTACAAGTATTATTACAGTTATTACAAGGAAAATCTAATTATATCCGACTGTCCATCATTCATGTGAAACCAGCTCTCCATTAATTTAAGTCTGAATCCGTTACGGTCTGACGTCCTATAAAAGGCCTCAATTCTTCCCCTCAGTCGGCGTTCGAAGCCGGTTACGGATGGGAGGCAGTCTGTAGGCTGATGGCGGTCGGGTCGTGTTTCATCGTCATGACGACGCTGTTTATCCCTTGGCATCACATTCCCCACGAGGACGAAGCAGGTTGGCTGGATGTTTTCAACTTTTTTTTTCTTCATTATTTTCCAATGTTCTCCTCTGTTTTCTTTATATTGTGCATCCATGGAAACACTATTTCTAGCGCAGTATATAGTTTCTTCTTGTTTTTGTACTAATTTAGAGCAAATCAATGTTCCTCACATTCTATCCTCTTTAAACAGTATACTGAGATATGGTCGGTTTAATCATATTCTAGTCAAGTCCCCTTTTATATCTGCTATTTACTCCTGATTATGGGAAACGTTAACTGGCAACAAATCTCCACGGACGAAGTACATGAAAAATGTAGGTACTCATTGCCTTAGAAACCTGGCAACTCGTCTCTTTCCTTAAATATCAATGGTGGTACCTTTCTTATTCTCCACGAGGTTCAGAAAAGCAGTCGGAAAGCCAGCCTAAGCTTGTAACCAAATCCGATGACACCGAGTTGAAAGAAACGGGAAAACTTCACGACTCGACGGAAAAACCCGCCAACTCCCACCAGACTCCGCTGAGCAAGAGCTTGTTCTCCGTCTCCATGGCGCTTCTCCAGTTCTGGCTGTTCAACAACATGCTCGCCGTCACCATTTTTGGGACCTACTTCAACTCTTGGATCAATAAATTTTCCCAAAGCAACGAAGAAGGTTAGTGGCGAGCAAGGACTCTAAGGTAAACACACCTATACTGTATATACTATGGTAGATTCACATCAGCCGTGCATTTGATGTCTAGTCCCATCCCTTACGACTCTCCTCATTGGCTGCTGATAAGCCAATCGCAGAGCTGGAAACTCTCAGGCTCTTTCGAAAGTTCAGTCGGGTAGGATGTATTTCCACCTCTATTGAGGGATAAGTCTTTCAAAAGTATCCCTCAGGAGAGGTGGAACATACATCCTACCTATAGGAACTCTCTCGAGAAAGACCGTTTCCAGCCCTGTCATTGGCTTATCAACAGGCCAATCAGGAGCATCGTAAGGGACGGGCCTAGACATCAAATGCACGGCTGATGTGAATCTACTATAGAGCCGTTTACTATAGACTAATTTCATTAATTATAACGATAATGGCATCGTTGGTCATCAATGGGGCAAGTTACTTACAGGCTTTCCACTTTTCGTTTGAGGATTTCGTACTCATAAGATAAGTGAACCATCTTCTAATAATCTAGGATACCTGAGAATTTCCCTGTAATGAAAATAATGAAATAGCCATCTAGTTAAAGTTATGACACTAAAATTATAGGATAAAACGGAAATCATTCTTGGTGCCTTACTTTAGCAGGAATACTTGAGATAGTCAGAAACTTAGTGTTGCGTTTTGTGGAAACTTTCTTACACGCAAGATTACTCCATTTTGAAAAAAAAATCAAGCAGTCATCATCGAAATATAAAACGCGCTAGTTACCTTCAAGAAATGATGAAAAGATTATCCTAAAAGTTGAAGTTCTGACGGTGAACAAAACTTACCAATCAGTTGTATACGTCAGGACCTGAATGCACAAGTTATTTAGATATTTTTTCGGTCAGTAAATTAGTACAGCTTTCCATTTATTACGTCTTAGCTATATTAGGTATGAATTATACCTCATGTTGGTTAACTGTACCTCTTCCAGCTGCATACTACTCTAGAATGTTTGGTTATGCCAATGTGCTCTGCGTCTTCACCACACCTCTACCGGGACTGTTCATTGACCTCCTATCGGCCTACTACAAGAGAGGTAATCTATCAATTAATTATTTGTATCTATTTCCCTGTTTCTTTAATCACGGCAGGTTTACATTGCAGAAGTATGTATGTATGTACATATAACATAAACATATATGTACATATCATAACAAACATTTATATATATATATATAATATATATATGTGTGTGTGTGTACGTATATAAATAAAGTTACCATCATCTTTATCAGAACGTATTTCAAAGTATAAAAAATGAAATTGAGGAGTCTATATGACAAAGTAATTTGTTGATCGAAGCCCAGGTCCCGCCCGCCCCTCACAACCGGCACCCCCTAAAAAAAAAATAAACTGCTTTACAAGAGTCACGCCTTTGCCTTGATATATATATATATATATATATAATATATATATATATATTGTGACGAAGTGGCCTAGAGTATCTGGGTCTGGATACCATTAATACTTGGTGCACGAAGTAGTCAAAGATCTGTGTCTGGACACCATTAATATTTGTTAACCCAAATTGCCAAGTATCTGGTTATTTCACTTACCATTCGTACTTGTTAGCACAAGAGACCCTTTTATTCCTGGGTCTGGGACACCCTTTGTACTTAGGGCACAGTTTGTTCAAGTACCTGGTTATTACTTACCTCACTACAGCCAGACACCTGACCCTTCATCACAAATACTAAAAGACTGAATACTCTAAAGGTAATAGTGATCCCTTATAGAACTGAACAGTCAAGAAAACAATCAGTCTAAGTTCATTAAAATAGGTGTGAGGTAATCTTAATTAAAGGGCATCACTCCTTTTACAATTTAAAATCTAAGTATTTCCCTGATTCTGATTTATTTGTGGGAAACGGCACAATTATCACTCTTTATTTCTACCTAAACAAAAAAATACGTTATACTACTGGTGGTTAAATGAAATACTCATATAAATTTTAAATACAAAAATTTATTTCTAAATTCAAAATTTATAAGTGAAATTCACAATCTCGGAAATTGTTATTACTTGAAAACAAAAGTTTAATTAATTCTTGAATTAATTATTAAGCAAAATTAAATCAAAGTTTATCAAGAAAATTAATTAAAATAAATCATAAAGTAATAATTAAATTTGAAATGAAATTTAATCAAATACAAATTAATGTGCAAGTGTTAAATTCAAACAATTACACAATAGAATATTATTCAAACTGATTAAACAAAATAAAGACAATGCAAAAAAAGCATAATGCATTATATGAAAACAATTAAAGCATTGACAGTACAAACATTAAGCATATAAAAATGGACATGTCATAAAAACAAAGCAAAAGAAAAATGTCCTGAAAAGGATAATTTTATCCAATGGCAAAATAAAACCTCGAAGTGCACTTCAAAACATTTGAAAAATACCTGTATACGCAGTTGCAACTCCAATCAAAAGGCCTGTTACAATTTCAAACTCTTCAATATTTTCGTGGGCGCCTTCACAAAAATAATATTAGTAACACTATGCTCAGATTCCACAAACAACACATACATTAAGACAGTTACTGAGTGACCTTCTCAAATACAAATGTGAGTTACATTATTACGTTAAATGAAACACTCGCGAACGAGCGAGCGCAAAAGAGAGAGAGAGAGAGAGACTTGAGAGCATTGCTACACTCTCTAACGCACGCCACTACGTCTCAAAAGCTAATGAGCCTTTTATATGTGTAAATATGCGTATCAGGGTGAATGGGGATTAGTTGAGCGTACATGTCCGAGACAAAAACATATTACGTCATCTCTATACGGATATTGAGCAGAAAGAACAAGGCCCCTTGTTCCGTTTCAGGCCCGATCGGGACGATAAAAAATTAGCTTAGCTAATCTATTTTCAAGGGGTTGGATAACCGCAAGTTCTGCTCGGACAAAGCAGTCTCTCTCTATGTTAAACATCATTGTAGGTCAGGTTCTCAAAGGACTCGATGCGGCATGGGAGGTCCCTATGCACGTGTTCGCGCCGATAAAGAAATCAGCTTAGCTAAGACATTCTCAAAGTGTGAATACAACCCTTTCAAAGGCTTGCTAAATAAGCTTCCTCTCTCTCTGTCTTATGTTACTTCAAAATGAAAAGTTGGACTACTTAACACATGTTATCTTTAAATTTGGGAATCTGAACACAAAAACATACATTTCATAACATGATACACAGGTTCTGAGGTGAATTAATCATATTACCAAAATTATAATTGCATTACAAAACTTACACTATAAGATTCCTCCCCCTAGAAGATTACTTATTCCGGGGTTGAATCCAACGATTCACAACAGGATAAATAATCGGCATCTACATTGTTCTTACCAGATATGTGCTCAACCTTTATATTATACTGTTGCAAGCACAAAGACCACCTGGTCAGTCTTTGATTATGGTTTTTCATCCACTGTATAAATGACAGGGGATTGTGATCAGACAACACTAAAACTTCTTCATTCCTAGGTCTGTTCACATACACTTCAAACTTTTTCAATGCTGTGATTAAGGCTAGAGTTTCCTTTTCAATAGTTGCATGGTTTTTCTGATGCTTTTTCAGTTTCGAAGACAGGAAACACAAAGGGTGTAGAAGGTTATTTTCATCTTCTTGAAGCAGAACAATATACATATATATATATATATATATATATATATATATATATATATATATATATATATATAAGACTATTGCAACTGACACTAGAGATTTTGTGAAAGGACTTGTGGTGACCAGTGAATAACTATAAGGACCCCGTGACCCACCCAATCGACTGAAGGAGTCGTCTAATGGAATCCCTGTCCCACTTTCTCACAGGCAAAACGGGCGTGGAAGAAAAGATGGCGACCGTCCAGGCCATGATAGCGCCAATGATGATCATCTCCTTCACAGTAGCAGTCCAGATCTCTTGCTTCTTCTTCTTCTCCCCGTGGGCTGTGTACCTTGGGCTCTTCTGCCTCGCTATCAATAGACCGGGATGTTTAGGCGTAGGCATCCCCTTCATGAGATCAAGGTAATTTATGCATAGTATGTCCTCAAACGTGACTTAATATGTGAAGTGCCGGTTGTGTTTTGCAAGTTCAGATGCTTTTCATCCACAATTGAATGGTTCCTTCGATCGTTAATGTTACCGGGTGGGGGGAGGGGGGCCGGTGCGTCCAACCTGGTTGCCACAGTAGGATCGCTTGGTTGTTACTGATCCTCTTCTAGGCCGACTACCGTAACACCTCTCACGGGCAATTAACTTACTTTACAAACGATTAGGTAAAAAAAAAAAAAAAAAAAAAAAAGCATCGCGCTATCCTTTTATTAGTAAGTGAGCAAACAGCAGAACAGTCTGTATTATCAAGAATACAGTAAAATAATTTGATGTGTAGTTCCCTTGTTTCGAGTTCTGCCTCGTGGAAAATACCAGTTTTTTTAATATTAAGCTGGTGTGCAACAAACCTCTCTCGAGCTCATGTTACAGATCTTTCTTGTTATCTTAACTTTACAAGACTAGCATAAATGCATTACAAATATTATCTTTAGGCACAGCTACGGTGGGGTAGGGGTTGGAGATTTCCTCGGCCGTCCCCCAAACGCCATCACTCCCCCCTTCCTTCTGACAAAGAGAAATGCTAAGCCCAATGACAGAAGTAGAAGAAGGCAGGGAAGATTACCTCCGGGAACGGTACAAGAAGCACACGTGAAAAAGGTCTTGATACAGACTGGAGCTATGTCGTCATTTTTTAGCAATATTTACGAAAAATTCTTTTGGTTAAACCTAATATGCAACGTTTAGGATGACATGTTCTATATTAATATGTATTTCATGCATATTACTATAATTTTTTGTTAAGTCTTATGTACAGTGTTAGGACATTTACGTTGCACTCCATTTATGCCTAGAGGCTAAATGAAATTGTTATAAAAAATGATTAAAAAAAAAAAGGATTGCACTAAAAAGAAAGAAAGAAAAAAAAACTGGAGATTTACTTTAGTATCTGTACATACTTGCTATCGTAAAAGTATTCTCATAAATCTTTCTCATATGAAGACAAGTTTGTTGATTTCGTGAGAAACAAACAACACCCACCTACACACGATATTGTAATTAAGTCTATACTCTGTTTTTTTTCATCTGTCCATCCGCCTGTGGTGTTTTTGTATGGTAACACTGCGTCCTGGGCTTTAGATAGTTACGCTATGTGTAAGTTTTAGGTAAATAAAAGGATATCTGGGTGTACATTTGCAACTGAAAAGTGTTTTCATAATTTACTGTATGCGAATTACACCGTTAATATTCGAAATAGGATATTATTATAATCGTTGAATGTAAGCTGAATTTAACTGTCTAAAGCCCGGGACGCAGTGTTACCATACAAAAACACAACAGGCGGATGGACAGATGGAAAAAAAACAGAGTATAGTTGCAAGTAGTTTTGTTGAACTTGGATCTAAGACATCGGAGGAGGAGTGTGGTTAACAATAAACAAAACCTTAAGTAAACAGGTTTGTAAGGGATTTTTTTTTATCTATTTATTCACGGTTAGTGCTGTTCGCAGTCATTTTTCGTAATGAAATCTTATTTATGGCATCAGCGCTTTGATATTTAAAGACCTCATCTCATTAAACCCATATACAGATTGAAGTGAATAAATGATCACCCACTATGTCTCAACTCACCTTGCCTTTTCGCAAATGGTAGAAAAAAAAAAAAAAAAAAACACACACACACACACAAAGTTAACCCCTCCCCTCCATAAGACATAACTACGGATGACTTTTTCTAAAACTGTCTATATTTTGCAAACCGAACTGGCATCAAACTGTTTGTTCCTTGCAAAGGAACACCATACGTGCTATTCACACCACGCCAGCTCGTGCAGGTACTAAAATAACCCATTTTTCTACCCGAGTGCAAAAGCCTGCATCCCTGTCCCAATTGGCCGGTGACAAGGGGGTTTCTCTCGGTGAATAGGGAAATAAGTACCTACAGTCAGGAAAAATGTAAAAAGAAAAACGATAAAAATGGGAATACAAAGATAATTGGGGTAATTATAGTTGAGTTTCCACAGTTATGCATTGGAGCACTGTTTCCAAAGAGATTTACTGAAGACAAGAATCAAAAGTTCCCTGAGTAACTTTTATAGTCATGATATAGGCAAACAAACACACACAAATATATATAATATATATATATATATATATATATATATATATATATAATATATATATATATATATATATCGGCGTAGAGGCATGTACGTATATGAGGTTACATGAAAGTTACGTAACGAAGCTCTTAATTAAGATACGCCTAACAAACATTGGATGAATGGAACAGTGAAATAGGCCTATGCCTTTGTTCTCGAATGCTTCATTTCAGTAAAAATTATTTTAACGCCAGGCTTATTACTGTTGCTCCTCATACTCTCATTATTTATTTGTTTACATACTTTAAATTATTTATATCTATTTCAGGTTCCCTGCTGACCATTTCAATCGTATGATTGGTATACAAGGGACGGTCATTTCCCTTCTGTCGACTTTACAGTATCTTCACTTCACGTGGACACAATCCAATTACTATACGGTGAGAAATATCTCTCTCTCTCTCTCTCTCTCTCTCTCTCTCTCTCTCTCTCTCTCTCTCTCTTCTCTCTCTCGGAAAACAGTGGCTAGATATTTAATTGGAAATTATATTTTGCCCATATAGTTTCGTCAATCTAGCTTACATTGTTTTTTGGGCAATTATTGAAGTTCCTTCTACTATATACCTCCAGGCCATCGGAACGTTAGTGAGTCTACTGGCACTTTCATTCGTCCAACCACTGCACCTGTTTGACAGAAAATATCTACACCGGGTCCTGCAAACTTCCTCCAAAGCACAGAAGAATGAAGAAGCTTGAAAGGAGCATTTGGATCGACAACCAGATGCCTGCCTTAAAGGTGATCATGCGTAAGATACCGTACTCCTAAGAGTTAAAACTAACGTACCCATAAGAGTATTGCCCATAAAATACACGTTGTGGGATCTCCAACCAATGACCTGTGTGTCATCTTGGATAACTGGAATAGTATAAAGAATAAAATAGATTAGTAATTGCGATGTTTAAAGAACTGCGTTCGCAGCCAACTGTTGGTGATTCAGGCCGTGGAGTGGCTAACGATCCAAAACACTACTATACTGTAGTCAGGATTAACTATTTTAATCCTGACTGTAGTGACGAAACACTGACAGCACAATGCTATTTTGTCTCTCTGATGTTTAATTATCATAAGAATTTGTTATCATTGTACAATTAAATTAATCATAACTGTGCAACATTAGATAACATTTTGAAAACACTTTTAGGAAAATGATATTGTCCCCTGCCATACTCAGCGACTGTTTAACACCGACGACAGAAAAGGATAGCAGGGGTATTTCTTTCTATTCTAAGGGTTCGGAACGATACTAAAGATAATTGTAAGATAACGGCCACCACAGGAAAGTAATGCTCTGTTATTGGGAATTAAATTCTTCCTAGAAGCAGCACACGACAATAAAGAATACTTGCCGAATTAACTGGTGTAGGCCTAACGTTTCCGTAGCCAAGATTATCCTTGGTGCCATTCTTACAGACTATTTTGTCCTCTCCATGATGTTCCAGTGACTTTTACAATAGAGAATTTATTTTTATATATATTCGAAATTAGGTTGTCCGTACTTAGTATAAGGTTCAATTGATATAGCAACTTACCAAATGAGCAGTTTAGGGCATATGTGTTGCCCACGGTCTAGGTATATCGGTGTACCGAGACTTACTGACATAGCCTGAAACCTATAGGCCTATTTGCAATAAGCATTTTTATTAACGAGCAAGATATTTATACCTTATTCTATGTGGTATATATGAGATTAATGATGTTCTGGAAAACTGAAAACGCCACTACAGTATGCTCCACAATATCTACTACAGCAAAATATTAGTAAATAAATAAAATTCAGTAAGGTTGCTTCATTACCTGTGAAATGTTCCATTTTCTCTGTTTAATGTTGTTCCATTTTTTCTCGGAGAATTCCTGTGTCCATTTCTTCAATGATCAGCTGTACCGTTATGACGATATTGGACGAAAACAATCAGCACACAGTAAGCAACTATCTCGCTCCCGGGGTTTTCGAGTATTTGAAGATATTAGTTCGGTGCACCGAACTAATTGATATACTAACTTCTGAATTTATTAGTATTGACTCTCTTCGGTCTCTTGATTTTTTTTATTTATTTACTTATTATTATTATTATTTTTGGAGGGGGTAACCCTGCCGAAGTCTTTAAATACTTGGTAAGTATTTTTCATTAGATAAATCACTGTGGTATTCAATGTTTCAAAACTTGGCAATCGAATGGAAAACGGCATTTTAAAGAAATCGCCGTACTAATGGCTTCTCAAAATAATATGACCAACTGAACGTTAAGGAAACGAGTGGTCCTCTGCAGTGAGGTAGTGATACTAACTTGTTCATAATTTTTGGATGAATTTACGAAGCATATTTTAGATATGTTCGTGCATTTTGGACGTTTATACAACGGTTGTGCTAATGAATTTTGATTAGGAGAGCAGTGTGGATTTGCTCATAGTTTGAATCCGTAAATTCTTGCTATTATCATTCCAGTTTTTGCTCTTTCAAATAGAACTAAAATTCCTAGCAATCTCCATTCTGTTGTATAGTGTAGAATAAGTATACCTACTGATGATGTTTTCTCAATCTGATAGTTCTTCGCTGATTAAGTTTTGTATTGTTTAATAAATAAACTTTACTTTCAGTATAAATCGGTATAGCTTGTTTCCTATATTTCATATATTTACACACAATTACACACACACACACACACACATATATATATATATATATATATATATATATATATATATATATATATATATATATATATATATATATATATATATATATATATATATATATATATATATATATATATTATGTAAAAGGGAGGATTTAGTTTGGTTTGTATGGAGTTTTTACATTGCATGGAACAAGTGGTTATTCAGCAACGGGACCAACAGCCTTACGTAACTTCCGAACCACGTCAAGAGTGAACTTCTATCACCAGAAATACACATCTCTAATACCTAAATGGAATGCCCGAGAATCGAACTCGCAGCACCAAGGTGACAGGTCAAGACCATACCAATCACGCCACTGAGGGGCTAAATGTGAGGAATGATGAGAGAAGTTACAGGACATCACATGTAGCCTATAAGTGCAAAGTTGAAAAGGCAGGGGGTGCCATGAATGCAGTGGGGAATAGTTGAAATTTGCAGAAATTGCAGTATTGATTAGGGATAGTGAAGAGAAACTGCAGACTCTCGAGAGGTAAAGATGGGGGAAGGAAAAAAAGTAGTTCATTCATAAAAGCATTAGAGAACAAAGTTACTCATTGTTGCTAGGAAGTGAGTAAAGTTGAGTTGCATAACACTGTAGGTGAAACATGGTAGGTCACAGGTTCAGGACAATTGATTAAGGAGAATCTTAGAACCTGTTTGAAAATTTAAAGTTGGATTTTATGAAGGGTTTGCCGACACAAATGCATCAATGCGAAAGCGAGATGTAGATGCTGGATGCAAATGAACACCAAAAGGTTGAAGCTGTTCAGGTTAATCGTTTGTATGCTATACTAAGAAATGAAATTTGCTTTCATATACATGATTTACTTCATATTTACTTAATAAATGATTCACAAAGAAACCTGTACTGTCCATATTCAATATAGTATTCATAAAACACTGAATGTTGTATGTCACATTTTATTTATTCTCAATTTACAATAGACTCTCAATTCTTGAATAGAGAAGTCCTAATTAAATACAGTACAAAAAAGAACAAAGTAGGCCTTGCACTAGATGAAATAACATCAATATATGTGCATTATTATTCAACAGATACAGCCATATGATAACATCATCAAACGTTTAATAGTACATGCAAATTTACACAACATATTAATGCTTTGGTATACTGTAATGGGCTTCACAGTTTCTTTTATTCTGAAAAATGCTACACTTAAAATACAGTCTCTTCAAAATATAATTAATATATTTTATGAAACACCCTCACTGATGTTAACTCCCGTGGACACAGTAAGACAATACATTAGTCTTAAGTTACTTCCAAGAATAAGTTTAAATTATTTTGGTCAAGGTGATAATTTAAAAATCTGATGTTCCACTTCTGATTCTGACTTTGGAAAGCTCAAGTAATCAGTATTTCATGACACCCAGGTACAGTAGTTTTAGATTTACTCAATATATGATGCACAACATGGAATAACACTTGTTGCTACTAGTGTAAAGACTGCAGCAGAGAGAAGAAAGGACTATTTAAAATGTTTAAAAAAATAATGTACTTGAATGAATACGTAAAAAAGGCCCAAGTAGAAAAGGAAATGCAGTAAGTAATGATGACTTAAGAATAAAAGGAAATAAAGTTATGATGACTAAAGTATATAAGGAAATAAAATAATGATGACTAAACACCATTTATAAAGATGTATTTTGTTTCCATTAACAGGTTTCTTTGATGAAACTTTGTATCAACTTAACTTGCTAAACTATACAAACGTCATATTGAATATATAAAATATCAAGAGTAACTATACAGGAAGTCATTACCTTAAATAAAGCACTATACACATGGGAAAAGATACGGATAGAAATTAATTAATAGAATTTCAGATAAATTGTCCATCCATTAACTATAAACATATTTGTGCAAACATTACTGTTACCAAATCCCTATCAATTGCAAAATCATGATCGAGATTCCTTGCAAAAATATCACAAACAAAATAAAAACCTCACAAAAACTATCTAAAATGCGACCATTGAGGCAAAATTTGGTAACAATGCACTTCCTAGTCTGGTGCCTTTGAGTTCTCGTGGCAGTAGTCCATTTAAAAAATATTTTGCATTACACCTAAACAAACAGTATGGCGAGGGCCACTTCTTAATAAGATTTAGTGTGTTATTTGCTTGGGGGATTTTGTTCAAAGGAAAGAAGTATGAACTGAAAATAAAATGCTACAGGAAATGTATCTCACGTTTTGCTTATTTCAACAAAACTTAATACTGTACACAGGTTTCATCTATTTTCCACTAACTGACACTATATCTTTATAAATATGAGAATACACTAGCAATCTTTGTAAAATAAAGAGAGAACAATTAAATTTTGGGGGTCCGACAACAACACAGTCTGAAAATATTGCAAATATGAGCTTTATCTAACATTAATCCAAGCAGATGGAAAAGTTAATCTTTTGTCATAACTGTTTGGAAAAGTTTCCATATTAAACCAGTCTTAGCAAAATGAGAAACCTACAATACATAGAGCCTCAAAATATGAAATATTACTGAAATGTGGAATCACCAGATCACCTGCTTACTCAAAGTGCAAACTCTGAGCTCACTGCTAACAGATATCTCAAAGATGAATGATTAAAAAGACAATTATAGTTCACTCTCCCTCATATTTCTCAATGTTACTTACATTCCTCCAGTTTTACTTGTCATGTTTTGCCTTCATTTTGGTAGTTAGCAAGACAGATTATGGAAAGTTAAGTTAGGGATTATCAGTAGAACATTTTCCCACACTAATTTTTCCTCTACTCAAGCTGTACACAGATCATAAGTTTAATATGATTCACATCAACTACAGTTATATCACACAAAATATATCTTGCAAACAACAATTGTAACAGGAGCAAATATGCTAAAGTCACTACATACAAGAAATAAATTGAAAGAATGCCAGTTTTACCTTCTTTCATAAAAATGTGTATGCCAGTATTACAGTATAATTTTTTTTTAAATAAATGTGAATGACTAATTACCAAAAAATGGTAGTGATTAGACAAAATTTCCAGACCACACAAACTCTTAATGTACATATTTCAGTTTATTATGATGGAAGAAATTAATCTTATTTAATGAGAGGGAATCCTGCATATTCATTGACTTGGTTCAGTAAACCAGGAGGAAATCCTTCATACAAAGGAAAACTCCCTTTGATTGCATTTACATAAAATCCAACAATACAATCAGCAAAAAGGTCTGATATGTGTAATGCAATAAAAAATCTTTTTCTAATAAAGAAACATACAGCACTACAATTTTAAAGCTAGTTATCATTTCATTAAGCATGTTGTGTGACAATTGAAAAACCAGTGCCTTTTCTATGACACCACAGCATATGAAATCATATTAAAAGACAACTGGTTCCACTCAATTATACTAACAATCTATATGCAGAAGCAGAATTAAGATGTAAACCGTATATTTGCTTGTGGTTCAGCTCTGGAGTGGTGAAACTGTTGACACTTGAAGCTAAAGCAAACGCTCAGACCTGTAGACAAACAACATATTATAAAAATTATAGGAACCATTCAAACAATACCTATATGGCCTTCTGGTGCATTAGCAATCTTTGAAAATTTTTAAATGAATAAATTCATCTCCTCTTTAATTTTTCACTTTACTGCAGTGTATACACAACAAAAACCATACGTAAATCTTAGTTTACGCATTTTGCCATCAAAACACTTTCATATGCATGTACCAATTATTTTCTATCATTTTTCCAGTGTCCTCCTAATACTCTATTGGTGCATTCTTCTGTTCAACTGACTACTAACATATATCATTCAGAATCTCATGGGTAAAATACCAAACGGAATGCACATCAGCTCCTTCCCAGGAGAAGCAGATGTATGTTCTTCTACTCGAGAAATATGATCCAGTGGTCTTGTTAAACTAAATACATAACAAAAACAAAAACAATAATCTAACTGCTAAGCAAGCTTTAACCAATTGGAATCTAATTACAAAAGTTCATCCACTTCGGTAAAATATTCATTTACCTTTACTTTCTGAGCTAAGTATTTTCATTTTCATTTGCTATGATTATTTAAAAGCTTACACACTGAGATGTCAGCTTGTTCAACTGCTTTGTTTCAGTGTAATTATATTTTAGTGGGACTGTATACATTTTATCCTACAAAATATGCTGCATTTCTGAATTAATCATAATTCTACAATAATAGTGCAAACATTTTAGATGTGTCAAATTAATAGAAGTATTTTGATTCTTTCAAATAATATATTTGACTCTTTCATGTTTTCAAGTATCTCCTCATAAAAATGTCAATAATGCACTAAAAATTTGCTAAACTAAAAAATACTCTAATACGTAGTTTCATATTAATGTGTGTATAAAAAGGAAGTCTTAAGACATGCAAATTTTAAAGCAACTTTGGTTTCACAGATACAAACTTAAGCTCTGCAAATGACATTCTTTGCCAGTTTTGTACAAGTAAACCACTTCCTAAATGAAAATGCCTTAGTTATCAGAACTATGAGAAACAGGGGTTTAATAGTTTGACTATAATGCCACAGTGAAATAAGTAATTACTAGCCAGAAAACCAGCTTAATCTGTCCAGTGCTCTTTCCTCACTCTGTTCAGGTTCCACTTTCTGCTTTCATCTGTAGAACAGGAGGCTCCTGCAATCCATCAGTGAAAAGCGTAAAGGAAACTTTATGCAGCCCACATGTAAGTATTCAAATACAAACATTCTTTTAAAAAATATTACCAGGAATTACAAAACACAAGTAAAAAAATGCGATATAGTTCCTTCGGGCAAACCAGTTTTCTGTACAGCCAATAATGCTGTATGAAACTCTAGGCCACAGCCCATGAAACTCTCAATTATGGCCCATGAAATGTACAGCCACGGTCAGATGGCGGCCTGTGTGACACGCAATCATGGCTAACTTTAACCTTAAATTAAAAACTACAGGCTAGATGGCTGCAATTTGGTATGTTTGATGACTGGAGGGTGGATGATCAACATAACAATTTGCAGCCCTCTAGCCTCAGTAGTTTTCAAGATCTGAGGGAGAACAAGAAAAAGTGCAGATGGACACACTAATTGCTATCTCAATAATTTTCTTTTACAGAAAACTAAAAACTGTGAATTACTTCAATAACAACGATGCTGACCTGAAGAATGAGTGAACTGCCCCTAATTGACGATGATCACTCTTCTTCTACAGGTAGCATGCCTTTAGAATTACTGATTAAAAGTATCTCTTTGCTTCAAATATTTCAGTTAGTAATGAGGAAGATGGAAGAAAGAGAAAGTAATCTTTTATATCCTCTTTACTTAGAAACTCTTGGAATATTCTCACCATGCTAAGATTGATATCCTATTTACTTAGAAAATCTTGGAATATTCTCACCATATTGTCATCTAACTGGTCTGATCGAAGCTGTGATGTAAAGATGATATAAAAGATTGCTTTCTCTTTTTTCCCTATAAAATTTTTTTAGGAGAGAAGCAGATGTCAAGAGCTGCTGGAGAAGTAAAATGTCATATTTTACTTTAAGGATACAACCTTTACCGAATTTCAACAATTAAATACTATACTATGTACTGCATGACCAGAATAATACACTTGTCGCACACACCCTAACATAATGTCTGGATGCCATAATACAAGTGAATGAAGGGAAAAATTTCCCATCAAAGAGCTGAATTGCTACTTAACCAAACTAACATCAGTTTGAATTTGAAATGTGCCCATCAAACTAATGAAAATTGACTTGTAAAAATGGTTGGTACTTCACATGAATATACTCTCAGTAAGAATAATACTGGCACTGGTAGAAAGCCTCAAAAAAATTCAAGCAAAAATGACTGGTAATCTTAATAAAAACTTTTGGGTTGCACTCAAAACACTGTTTCTGAGTGGTAGTGTCATAATAAAAACACACTTTTTATGAAGGTTAAAGGCAATTCTACCATAATGACTGTTCCATGGTCATATGCCATACTTCATCACATTTATCATTAGCCTGACTTACACAGGGGTAACAAAAAATTACCACTGTCTTTAATTAGCAACTGAAAAACCTAAGTCCAGATCGATCACAACTAAAAGCCTAAGTTCACCAATTTACTAGCATTCAAATGCTTACGCTGTGTATCAAAAAGTAAGTGGCATGAATAAAAATTAAATGAAAAATTCTGAAATTTGTAAAAACAAATTCTACTCACGGACACTACTGCAAATGCTGCATACCAAATACAGCAAGGAGCAGCGTAAATGAAGCCTTACGTGAGGAAACAAAAATTTTTGGACACAGGAGATGAGTGAGGAATAGACTTAACAATTAAATTCACTAATCTTCCTTATGGTTAGTGACCCAGCACCCTTTGAACAATTAATTTAAAATGGTTTAAGTACAGCTATATCAGGAGTTTACTGTTTATGGAAAACAAGGTTAGTATTTGTTTAGAAACACCATATTCATTGTAATGCAGTACTGTACAAACTATCATTTGCTTTTTCTTGAACAAATATTCTACCTAAATTGACAACCTACTGAGGACTATAAAAAAATCTTTTAAGCTACTAATTTTGCATCATACTACAGTAATCGAAACAAATTTATTTTTATTACCATCTATGCTACCTAAATTGACAACCTACTAAAGGCTAACAACTTTTCAATCATAAAATATACAGCATTTTTACTAGATGTCTACAAAAAGTTTTACACTGAAAAACAAGCAACCATTAGGAGAAAAAATCTTTCTAACTACTGTACATTGTACTACAAATATTTATATATTTCAGATATATACTGTATAAACATCAAATTTAACCCCCTTGACATTTTTTGGGAAGTCCAAATTTCATCTGTAATAAAACACACTCAGTTCTGGCTTACTGCTTTTCAGCTTTACAAAGTCTTTCATTTTTCGTGATATAATGCTGGTTTTTAATCCGATTTCAAAGCTGCTATATATGTACTTTATTATGTGGCTGCTTCAACTTTACATTGCTATAAACTGATCAGCAGCATGCTGTGAAGCTCTGTAATGTTGAAATGACTGAGGCTGTCATGCAGACTTAGGTTAAGACTACCTGGAGAATCGCTGAAAAATGAATAAATATGCCAAACATTAAATTTGAAATTCTACGAAAGTAGCTCCATCATAGATAGAAATTCAAAATCTTAAGAAAACAATCAGTTTAAAATATGAAGAATGAAATAGCAATGGCAACAAAATCCAATTGTTCATCTTCAACAAATGCTTTTAGGCAGCACAAAGACTGAAACCAATATCACTGGTGAACAGATCACTCAATATCATGTGTCCAAACCAGATGCCCAGAAAAGTTCGAAGAGTGAAACCACATAATAAAGAATAGGCCAGAAACTGAGTGCAAATGGCAATTGTCCCTTTGAGACTATTTTAAGATCAAACTAAGTATGACACTTTAACATATCAGTACCAGGACTTTCCCAACAGTGGTAAAATTACTATTAACAAGTACAATATCTAACTGTATAAATTTCTGTTTTAGCATTCTTCATCACAGAACATGCAATTTGATGCATTCAACAGATTTAGTCTCTCATCAGTTTTAAGACCATGTCAGTGGTACATGCCAGCTGAGCAACAAATTTTATATCTTGCAATACTATCATAAGGAGGTTTAAGTTTTACAATTTAACTCAGCTTTCCTTTGCTTCCTTAGGGTTTTGAGGAAGGAATTTATTGATACAATACATTCACTAGCGGACTTTCTAGTATATCAACAACACTTTTCTTACTTTCTTCAGTCAAGGTAAAACCATAAACATACATGAACAAGTCAATTTCTCTCTTATAATACAATATATTTTAGTCTACACATGTTGCATTACCTAATAGTACTATAGCACTTTTAAAAAACAAGGCTAACATGTTACGAAATGATTCTTCAGGTACTAGTTACTCATGTCAGTAATATACACTTTCAAAACACCAATCACACACTTCTCCAGTTAAACCACGGGTTCATTAAGAGACTACAGCAATCAAAAGCTATTTACTCTAATCTATTACTCCTATTCAGCCACGTAATTGGATAACTCATAACAACAAACCATTCTGAAGTCTGAATGCTAAGGGATAAATCTAATTAGTAACAGCCACAGCTTTCAAATGCAAAAATAAGCATGTTGATCAAAAAAGGAAACTTACCAAACTAGAGCAGAAAGAAGTTATGTGGCCCTGAAAAAAAATCAAAACAAATCTAAGTAACTTATAAAAAAAAATCATAGAACTGTGTCGATAACAAAATTTCTTTTGGTGAAACTGTACTGCAATTGAGCATGATACATACAGCACAATTACAATTGCAGATTTTTACATGATGCACTACTTCAAATAATAAATGAAGGGTTTACCATTTTGACAAATTAATTTTGTTTATTCACAGTATTACACATTTAAATGAGTTCTAATCTATAGATAAAAATTTATCATATTACTACTACTAAAACTGTCAAAGAAACTACCTCACCAAAAAGTTTGTTTCAAGGTTTCCCTTACTGAGTGTTGCACTACTGATCCATGCAAAGTACAATTAGTATCACCAATAAGAAATTTCAAGGCACTGAATACAGAACTATGTGGGTTCACAAACTGAATAAAACATAAAGCAAGGGAGGAGGGCCATAATTTTTACAAGATCTGAAAATAGCAAATGAATTAATAACATAGTTGTTTTCTGAAAAATTAAACATTTTCAGAAAATATGATGAAATCAATAATCATAAAAAATGACACGAAAAATTAACAGAAAGAGCATGGTGTCAAAAACCAAAATTAATTGCTAGAACATGGTTCCTTCAGCCACAAAAATCCTGAAAAAACACTTGGTCACTGTAAACCCAACTTCTAAAAATTCAAACATAATCAACATGGAAATACAACTTAAGTCATATTTATATATAGTACATAGCACTGACTCCAGGTGGAATTACTATAAGTCTTGCCTTTATTCAAACTACGTTCTATAGCCAAGGGATATTTGTAATCTATATTTCTAAAGAAAATAACCTGTTACAGTATTATATAAAAATCAGATACAATATGTGACAACCTGCAACAACAAAACTTTGATAATACAAAAATGGGTATAAAATGTTAAATGTTTTTATACAAAACAAGAAGCATGGGAGTAGAACAGAAACATGATATTGTTATGATACAATAAAGTTTCATACATACTTACCTGGCAGATATATACGATTAGGGCCCACCCAGCCTCCCCGCAAGGAGACAGGTGGAAGAGAAAAAATATGATAGAAAACAGGAATGGTTCCTAATCCTGCCACCCAGGGCAGGACGGTAGATCACCTGACCTACCTGCAGCGTGTGCCGCGAAATTTGAATTTCTGTCGGGGACGACGGAGTCTTAGCTATGTATATATCTGCCAGGTAAGTATGTATGAAACTTTATTGTATCATAACAATATCATTTTCATACAATCAACTTACCTGTCAGATATATACATAGCTGATTGGCACCCTTCGGTGGAGGGTAAGAGACAGCTACTATATGGAATAGACAGGTAAACAACATATGTTGTAGGTATAAATAAAACCTTGGTTCCTACCTGATAGGTGGTAGACTTCGTGGGTGTTTGCCCAGTAGTCTGCATCACCTCAAGAAACTTTAGCGAGATATGTGATCTATGGCCAAGAGTTCTTGTGGGTCTGCCGAAGGGGTCTTATCCACTTACTCGGCAGAGCCTGAAAGGACTTTGTCAATGGGTGCTGATCCACTTATATGACAATACACCTTATGAAGGAGCGCAACACCGATCCCGATCACCTGATCCTAACACGAGGGTTCGCGCTCAAATTGGAAAGAGTTATCCCCACACTCCTTTCAAAAAACCCCAATAATTTCACTAAGTTAAAAAAAACTTTAACTCAAAGTTAAGGATCAGTGTCGGCTCCTTATCCCAGTAACGTATCCGCAGAAACGTATAAACCAAAAGAGAAGGATCTCTCGTAGGTTAACTTGACATCCTTTGTGTAATGAGAAGTCAACACAGAGTTGCCTCTACCGTACAACACAGCTAATATGTCTTATATGACATATTGTTATGTAAAGAACAAGAACTTGCAAAAGCGCGCACTTCCTGCGCTTTTAATTCTCAGCTGTTTGAAGGAATCAAGTCACTAATGAAGTGCTTAGGAGATCTCCATGTTTCAAAGAAGACCAGGGCTTTCTTGAAATGGATCTCACCCGACTGAAGCCTGAAGCCTGGCAGGAACCTCGCGCCTGGCTGGTGCTTCGCTCTTGGTTGGCGCCTAGCGCTTGTCTGAGTACCTTTCGCTTGATTGGCGCCTCGCATCTGGATGACGCTTCGCGTCTTAGCTGGAGATTCGCGCCTAGAGCCTGGCTTGCGCCTCGCGCCTGGCTGGCGCTTTGTGCCTGCCTGGCGCCTCGCGCCTGCCTGGAGCTTCGCGCCTGGCTGGCGCCTTGCGCCTGGCTGGCGTCTAGCTCCCGGTTGGAGTGGCGCCTTGCGCCTGCCTGGAGCTTCGCGGCTGGCTGGCACCTCGCGCCTGGCTGGCGTCTCGCGCCAGGTTGGCGCTTTGTGCCTGCCTGGCGCCTCGCGCCTGGCTGGCGTCTCGCGCCAGGTTGGCGCTTTGTGCCTGCCTGGAGCTTCGCGCCTGGCTGGCGCCTGGCTGGCGTCTCGCGCCCGGTTGGAGTGGCGCCTTGCGCCTGCCTGGAGCTTCGCCGCTGGCTGGTACCTCGCGCCTGCCTGTTACCTGCGCCTGCCTGGCTCGCTCCTGCCTGGCGCCTCGAACCGCCTGGTGGCTTCCTCCCCGCAGCTTGCGCCGGAGCTTCGAGCTTGGTAGAGTCTCGAGGATGTCTGGCAATGTCCACATCGGACACTCTTATCTGTCCTATATGTTCGCATCTAGCGCATCTGTGTCAGGTTGTAGGCCCGGTCTTTCTCCTCATCAGACAATGACAGTGTTCTTGGGGCTGTCTGCAGGTTTCTTCTTCCTTACTGACTGTGTCAGAAGGTCTTGAGTCGCCTTCTCAGTTAATGAACGAGAAATGTCCTTCACTACTGAGAAGGGAACAAAAAGTCAGACAAAGGCGAGTACAGAAGCGCTGCCCTCTGAGCGTGGGAGACCGCTTTGGTTAAAAAGACAATATATACTGTCTCTTTTTAAGAAGACCTGCTCCAAACAAAGAGGAGATCTCAACCGAGCCATCCTGAACCGCTTTGTCTATACAAGACAAAATACACAGAAGGACTTCTGGTTCGAGTCCTTCAGAATCATGGGCTTTCTTGGACATCACCCCAAGGGACCAATCTAAGAAGTTGAAAACTTCCAATACATGAAAGAGTCCCTTGAGGAGATGGTCCAGTTCTGAAATGCCCCAAGTTATACGGGCCAGAGTTCAAACCTTGTCTACGTGAAGCGTCAACTAAGGTCGAAAAGTCCGCTTCTGACGTAGACGGAAGAGAAATACCCATATTCTCTCCCGTCTGATATCAAATGCCTCTTTTACCAGCTAGTCTCGCTGGAGGCATGCAGAAGACCGTTCTAACTAACTCCTTCTTCAACTTCATCCAAGAGTCTAAAGACTGAAGAGCCCTCTTCATCGAAATGGCGGGCTTCATTCTAAGAAAAAAACGAAGATTTCTTGTCTTTGCACTCGAGAAAAGAGAGCGCGGAGAAGGAGGAGAGGCAGGAGTCAAGTCGTCTCCATACTCCTCTAGAAGCAAGGCTGTCAAAACATTATAGTTCGACAGTCCTTCTCTTCCTTGATACTCCTCCTCCGAGTTTACTTCTAACTCGGGGTCTAGATGAGTCTCCGCTGCTAATTCAGTACGTCTTTCCTCTGGAGGAGACAAACTCCTAATAGGAGAGGGGCTAAGGGAATGATATTCCTTCCTCTTCCCGCTTTAATAGTCCTGGAAGGCGCCAACAGCCCAGGCTTCTCTCCATAAATGGATGACGCTTCCCGCTTGGATTGACGCTTCTAGTCAGCCAAGCGTCCTAGCTGACGCCTCCCGTGTGTGTGGCTGCTGACGTCTGGATGACGCCTCGGCCGCCTGGAAGACGCCTTCGCTTCTAAAAGGGCGTCCTAACTGGCGCCAAAATTTTGGTTGGAGCCTCGCGTCTAAAAGCAGCTTTAAATGACTATTCATGTCTTGACGACGTCTCACGTCTCTCTGGCGTTACGTGTCTTCCGTAAGATTCTCCCCCGATCTCGCTCTCGAAACCGAAGCCTCTGCGATATGTTTGGAAGCTTCACGTCTGCATGACGCCTCTCGCTTCGCAGGGGAGAGAGGACGAGACTTCTTGATTGGAAGCGCAACGTCCTTCCTACGAGGCGCTAACACTCCCACCAAAGAGGCCAGTTCTCTTGTACTGGCAAGATAAATCTTCCTTGAAGCTTTTCCCACGTCATCTTCAATCGGGGGAGAAGTAGGAAAAGGAAGCAGTCTATAGGAAGCCTGTTCGTCTTCTCACAACTCTTTTCCAATAAATGTAAACTGTTAACAGTTATTATCGTCGATCGAGAAGGATCTCTTTGTTAACGCGAATAGGAGCGAAAAAAAGAGATTCTCGATGCTCTATGCGATATGAGAGTGTCGTGGAAATGGCCTAAGTGATTACATGGGTAACGAAATCAGGAACGAATCTTGCCGTTACCGAGCTCGGTGTCCGAGAGTCTACTGGACTCCTAGGTTAATAACTCGCTAAAACGAGAAAATCTTGGATGGTGCTCTTGGCTCACTGCGCCAGGCTGGCGCTTCTGGCGCAAATTTTGCGCCAGGTTAGCGCTTCTGGAGCATTGCGCCAGGTTGGTACTTCTGGCGCGTTGCGGCCAGACTGGCGCTTTCTTCTAATTCGTTTATGTTATGTGCCAGAACACCTGTGCCTTTATGGTACCCGACATCCTTTCACATGTTAATTCCGTTCTTAGGAGGAAAAACTTTATATACGTAGTATAGTCCATTCAGGGAAACAAGTTCTGCCCCAAAGAAAATGTTTCCCATCCGACTCATCCATCTTCTTCTGAGCAGGTACTCTAATAAGCTATGCTTTCGTAAGCCTGAGAGCATTACATAATATAATGTTCTGCTGCGATAGAATCCTTTAATAATGTTACCTACGGTAAACAGCATTGAAAGGTTGTACTATCTCTCTTATTGAAAGCTTCTTAGCAAAAGGCATACAATCATTATTTAATGTAAGCTTAACTATCCCCTCAATCCAGAGGTTTAAGACCGCGATTGTAAGGGGAGAGATACGGAAAGTTATTCCATCCCGCAGGAGAGAGAGATTTGCCCGACCGCTCATGACTGACACCTACATGGTACTGACAGTAACTGGCGTAGGCGTACTGCGTTGGTCTCAGGCTCTCAGCGAAAGCAGTCCCCGCTTACTCTTCCAGAGTTGCCAGCTACTCCAATTAATAAAGGAATTTAATAAAACTATTATCGAACTTCAGGAAGTTCTTATTAAAGCATATTTAAGCGAAACAAGACTTCGATAAATCTAGAAGCTAAGTAGGTGTAGTCTTAACAATCCCTTTAAGCGTAGTCCTTCCTAGGAAAAGAAACGTAGAAGGCTACTTGGAATTGAGTGCACAGAAAAAGAAGTAACTACGGTATGTGTTTATGATTTGACCGTATCGTATTCTCATACAGCAGAAACTCTACTACCTTCTACTATCTTCGTTCTTTTCGTTAATAGAACGATAGAAAGAGTATATATATATGTATCCTTAAGGAACGAAGTTAATCAAGGAACTCTTTAAATCTTCGTGATTTCTACATAAATCGCGGAAGAGACAGAATTCCTGTTCATCACTAGGGTTTACGGAAGGATATTTTCTATCCGCCATCATACCCAAACATCGATGAGATCTTATTAAGAAAAACTCCCAAAGCTCTTGCCTCCTCAAAACGAGGGAGAGCATGGATGAAGGAGAGAGTCCGCATTGAGAGGAAACTGCCTAACAAAGGAGTCTTCTGAATAATGAAAAGGGGCTTCTCTTAGTATCAGAATCTGACAAAAGCAACGGCCGCCTGTGCGACATCTTGCACATTTGCCAGGGGAAAGTTGTTCAAGTTAAAAATTCAAAGAGGAGTCTCGCGACTGACCTCTCTCTCTAATGAAGATTTTTTGAAATCTTCTGACGCCTGGCGTCTGGATCCTTGCGCCTAGCGCCTGGCGTCTGGATAGTTCGCGCGCCTGGAATGTTCCGCACGCTAGAAAGGAGACTCGCTCCTGGAACGTTCCGCTTGCGTGGAAGGTCCCGTGCGCCCTAATAGATCCGAGCGCCTCTAGTCTTGTTATACGAGCCTCTTGCCAGAAAACGTTCAATGGAAGCATCCTACTGATTGCCATTCTACTATAAGGCTCCTTAGTTAAGCCGTCTGTTTTCTCTTTGAAGGCGCCTTGCGCCAAGAAAAAGTTCTGGAACGCGGCTCGCACTCAGTTGCTGGAACGCGGCTCGCGTTTATCTGTATGAACGAGGCTCGCGCTAGTCTGTTGGAACTGTTGAAACGCGGCTCGCGCTAGTCTGTTGGAACGCGGCTCGCTGCTGGCTGTTGGAACGTGGCTCGCGCTAGCTTGCTGGCTGGCTCTCAGCCTCTCGCTCAGTGAGTCAGTGTTCTCTTATTCAGAGAACGAGCCAGATCGTCCGAACTTCTAACATGTACATTCTTCGTCTTTTCGGATGTAAGATGAAGAAACGGAAAAAGAACAGACGCACTTTTTAAAGGCTGCCTTAGCAATGGCTATCCCTGGCAGTCTGGGACGTTTTACAGATCCTGCCGGGGAGACGCCATCGGTGGGGATTCTCCATAACCTCCGTAAGGCTTTCGACTTTCCTTCTCCTCTGGGCTTGTGAGTTTGGAAGAGGTCTAGGCCTGAGAGCGAGACAGAGCCGATCGAACGCACCCTCTACTAATTAGGACGCCTTTCCAATGGCGAACTTGGCAGTCTGGGACGTTCTACAGATCCTGCCGAGGGGACGCCTGATCGGTGGGGATTCTCCATAACCTCCGTAAGGCTTTCGACTTTCCTTCTCCTCTGGGTATGTGAGCTTGGAAGAGGTCTAGCCTGGGAGCGAAACAGAGCCGAACAGAACGCACCCTCCACTGCACTAACAGTAAAATCACTCACTTCTTACCTTTCAATAGCTCGTATTTTGAGCTACATTCCTTTGTCTTCAAATTGCAATATGAATTTGAAGATTCTGTGAAGTAAGAAGGAGATGAGGATACCACACTACTAGTAATGTTAATGCTCTAACTGCTCGTTAGTACGAGAGCTATATAAACTTCTAAAGGAAGCGTAACTATTCTTTCCTTACATCGTCAAGAAGGAAGTTAGCTCAATCAATTCTAACATTTACTACACGTTATTATGAATAAATATTAAAATTTTCCTTCTTGCAAACTATGTGATTGTCTACCGAAAAGTTCGGTAGTTACAAGTAAACAATTCTTCGAAATTTTCGAAGCCAAAGTTATCAAAACAAATTAATATGCGTATGCCGAACCAAAGATCCAGTACTTCCCTGCAAAAGATAGCCCAGAAGATCGATGGCGATGAAATCCAAAAATCAAGTCAGGAGGAACTGCAAACGTTGTTTACATTCCAAGCGACAGAAAAAATATGATAGAAAACAGGAATGGTTCCTAATCCTGCCACCCAGGGCAGGACGGTAGATCACCTGACCTACCTGCAGCGTGTGCCGCGAAATTTGAATTTCTGTCGGGGACGACGGAGTCTTAGCTATGTATATATCTGACAGGTAAGTTGATTGTATGAAAACAAGACATTACCCTGGTATACTAAACCCCATTCAGATGCATGAATAAATTGTAATTTAATCCTTTTCCACCTAATAATTTATAATGTGCCAAAATTATGAGAGAGAATGCATCAATCATGTGCACAGAATACAAAATATACTTGGTCGGAGCAGTTTTGCATTTATTAAACACTGGAACTCAGATGGTGTTCCTACTAGAGACTGCCAGCAAACTATACACATGCAGGAAATTTCCATAAACCGATAAGTTATCCAGAAAGATCTTCACTGAACCTATAATTCCGGTAAGAACAAGGTGACAAGAAGTTATATTAAAATCATGTCTGTGTAGTTAACGAGAAAAGTATACTTTTATAACCCTCTTGACCATTCAAATGAAAACATCCTCCAACTGAATATCAATGGGGGAAAAAAAAAAAACTCTTGAAGCTGGCCAAGTTCAACATGATGACAGAAGATTGAGGCATCACTGCATTTATTACCAAGACTCAAATTTCTTCCCATTGGTAAACCCTTTTCTAAACATATATTGAATTAGGTCCAACACAACTCTTCACAAGGTTAAACCAACTAATGCTATGCAGTAAACAACAAAATGCAATCTTCCCTGGTATAATTATGTCTCTATTTGGATTGGTATCACATATCCCCTTCAAACTACTTGAGTAGTACGTGCATCATCATTAAGTTGTCAGGACTGATGATATACAACCCCTTCCATTTTGTCATCAGATACCACATGTATACAAAAGCCAGAAAAAACTTAGCTATGGACCAATGGATGTCCATACATTTCTTGGTAGGGCATTCAAATAATAACTCTAAGGTATTTGTGTAAAATTCAACTTTGAGGATGAATGGCTGCTGAGTTAGGTATCATAGGACTTAAACTCACTCTTATAACATCCTCCTTGAGTTATTCCAGGGACAATTAGACCAAGTCTAAGCCTCATGGGTTAACAACATAACCCAAACAAATTTACAAACTTCAGTAAAATTTTTTCATATGAATATCCCTAAGACAATTACTTCCTCAACTTATTGCTAAAATCTACATTCCTTTAGATAATGTTATCAATATCCTCAAATAGTCACAATCTCATCAATAAAGAAGTGACAGTGATGTTTTACCTCATCCATAACACTGCCCAACCATGAAAGCCTTTAAGGTAAATGTGTTCGGCTTTTTTGGTGTTCAAAAAAGTTGAAAACAGAAAAATTACCTATGACCTCCTTTGGTTCCATGCATGCTCATAATATCTGATCAAATGTAATACAGAATAGGCATGTGTTTGGAGGGACAAGGACCCTACAAAAAACTTGTCAATGTATTATTCAAGATTCTTGAAAAAAGTTTATAAGCCGCTTAACAAGTCTGTACCATGAGGTAACCATTCTTTTTATCTTGCCCATATTAGAATTTTAATAACACACAAGTGACACCCACTACATGATCATTTATGTAAATTGGTAAGACCACAACAAGAGGTCCATTACCATACACCATTTTATTCATACTGGAATTGCAATAAAAGACAACTCACTGACACCCACTCAGCGACCAGTCATAAATATGAAACATACAAGATGCCAAACAAATGGACATCTGTTACTGCAGCTTAAGGTATGTCAGTTTACTGATGAGGACATATATAGACTGAAAATCTGAAGTGTGTGTGAGGTAACAGTTTATGTAAACTGGTATATATCTCTCTAACTTTGGCATATGAAAGCAAATAAAAATGTTGGGTTTTCTATTTGTGTATGAACTCATTCCTTTTCAGAGAATATTTAACAAATAAATCACTGACTGTAACAACAACTGGCATGTATCCAAAACGTACAACCAGTCTGTTGCCTTGAAATAAAGTGCTAACTCTCAAAGCTAAAAAGACATCAGCAGAGCAATTAAAATGTAGCTCCCACACATGCTGAGCAATAAAAATAATTTAATAATGTAGAAGAGCTACAAAACTCTATAAACTGCAGCTCAAGCTAAATTGAAAATAGCTAGCTAGTGTGATGAGTGCATGGAATATGATAAAATATCTATTATATAATATGGAGGGAACTCAAATGCAATAAGTAGATATAATGTGCTCCAAAATATGCAAGTAGATGCTCGGGAGCTGTTCTATGATTATGTATAGCCAACCAAAAAGATATTTTGCAGAGTTGTGCATTGTGCTTTTAAAATTCCTATCTTAGCATTAAGAAATTGTTGTATAGTATAAATCTAAAGAGAAGAAATTTGGCATTGTTAACTTAAATTCAAATACATTTTTTATCAATACTAAATAGAAAATCTCCAATGCCAATCATAATTCTTGGGTACTCAAAGGAGCAAAAACAATTATGGACCATTAGCAAAACACACGTTGCTTGTCCCATAAGAAGATTAGCTTCAACTTTAAATTAGGGATATTCTACACATTACAAATGTAAGATGTTTTGTGAACTTTCTCTCTAAAATTTGCTTCTCTCTGAAAAACCATATGGATATATTGTGAAGCTTAGGTTTTTGTGGATTTCTCAGATTTAAATGAAATATGCCTTAATATCTTTAAAGCTAAATGTGTTTAAGCCTTGAAGTAAACTGGTGAAGATATGCTGATAGTATATGATATTTTGAGAGCACAATCAGCAGCATTAAACATGAAAAATCACACTGTGAAGAACATACGTACACGTATATGCACTTTAGACGAGAAACAAGAAAGCTTAGCCATCAAGAGTAGTGTACAAGAAAATTAACTTACAACAGCTCAGCTAAACTATAACATTCTGGCAATATTAGTGTCTCACATTTCCAGACTAAATATACTTCTGATTATGAGTAACGGTGCAATATCTTCATAATTTCATTCCTGCAATAAGAAACATACAAAATGGTTTATGGTGAAGCATAACAGGGCATCACTAATAAATGAGCAGACAAACCGAGTCATTTCACTGCTTAGCAGTATACTGTGCACTACATACTGTAATCAAGACTTATATGTGTACCAATTGCTAATGAAAGTTACCTAATTTAAGCATATGTGACAGAACAGTCCTTTACTGTGCAAAGCTATAAAATTTCACCAATCACTGATACTACAGTGCAGTGTCCCTATGTAGCTTTCATAGCATCTGTGATGGTGTGTAACTAGGAGAGCTGTATATATAAAGATGTTACCTGTGCAAAGCCTTGCTCCCATTCTACCTGGAGAGAGCCTCAGGCCTCATACTGACACCACTGTTTACTGGAATAAAGTAACCCTTTAGAATCCCATACAGCAAAAGAAGAGACAATCTCTAAAACTACTGATCCTCTATTCACTGTGGGTAGAATCTGACCCTCAAACATGCATCTCATTCGAGGCTTTCCAAAAGCCATCTCACAATCTTTTCTGACCCCATGCATTAGATGACTTCAATCTGTAAAAACCCTTAACCAATTAATACCAATAAAATGGAATTCATTAGGTTTCTGTCACTCTTATTACTCTGGACAAAGGGGTGTGTACGTATACTTTTCCCAGATTCTATGAGAGGCGGAGGACCCTCAACATCTTTCAAATCACCTTCATAGACACAAATCTTACAGCTGCTTCTCACAACCCATCTGATATCAAGTAGTACTGCAATGTCAATGTTTCAGGCACTTTAGCTCATGAAATCAAGATGATAAAAGGTACTGTAGTTTAACGCGTTTTAGCTAAAGAAGTGTAACAGTTTTGTGGGAATACTTCAGGAATGGATGACAAGCAAAAAGCAGAACTAATACAATAGGGAACTGAAGGGATGCTGCGCAGAACTTTCCATATCAACTACTACAGTGCACCACTCATGGCACAGTGTAGGCTGTAACACCCAATGGGAAAGTTGAACAGAAAGTCCAAGGGGTTTCCAAGTTACTGAAATCTTATAAATGTTCACAAACATAAATTTTGGAAAGGAGGGAGACATGTGGAAGACTGCTCCTTTTAAGAAAATTCTTTAGGAAAGGTTTTAGGACTTCCTGTATGAAATAAAAGACAAGGACAAACATACAAAATAAAATCTTAATCTCAAATTGTTAAATGATCAGAGATGATACTAATTACTATAGAACAGATGATTAGTTTAATGTAAAATCCAAGGTTTAACCAATTCAATCACTATCCCTATGAGAAAGTGTTGCCTTCATAAAAACTATAACACTAAAAGATCCACACAAATAGACAGAGTGAATAAAAGAAAGGCAAAGAATAATACTAACTTCTTCTTAGTTTTAGGAGAGGTAGATTGAAAAACTGATGATGCAGACATCAAATTCTCGATATACTGTCCCAAAACCTGGTTCTCTGATCGTAGCTTAAGATTTTCTTCCTTGACACTGTCAACTCGTTGTGAAAGATCTGTCAGACGTGTATAAGGTGGCATTAATCTTGACAAGTACAACAAAACACACTATATAAGAAGTTACTGAAAATCTTAGTGTAAAGTAATATAACAAAGTAACTGGAAATCTTAGTGTAAAATAATATAACAAAGTTACTGAAAATCTTAGTGTACAGTAATATAACAAAGTTTGAATACAATTTTATAAATGCCCTCATTGTCCAATGATAGTTGAAGAAGAGGCTGATATCAACAAACTGCAAACCGAGACCTACATGGGTAGTCAACATGATATTGTTATGATACAATAAAGTTTCATACATACTTACCTGGCAGATATATACATAGCTAAGACTCCGTCGTCCCTGACAGAAATTCAAATTTCGCGGCACACGCTGCAGGTAGGTCAGGTGATCTACCGTCCTGCCCTGGGTGGCAGGATTAGGAACCATTCCTGTTTTCTATTCATATTTTCTCTCTTCCACCTGTCTCCTGCGGGGAGGCTGGGTGGGCCATTAATCGTATATATCTGCCAGGTAAGTATGTATGAAACTTTATTGTATCATAACAATATCATTTTCATACAATCAACTTACCTGTCAGATATATACATAGCTGATTGACACCCTTTGGTGGAGGGTAAGAGACAGCTAACATGGAATAGACAGGTAAACAACATATGTTGTAGGTATAAATAAACCTTGGTTCCTATCTGATAGGTGGTAGAATTCATATGGCTGTTGCCAAGGAGTCTGCATCACCTCAAGAAACTTTAGCGAGATATGTGATCTGTGGCCAAGAGTTCTTGTGGGTCTGCCGATGGGGTCTTATCCACGTACTCGGCAGAGCCTAAAAGGTACTTGTCAATGGGTGCTAATCCACTTATATGACAATACACCTATGCCTATTGGCATAACTAAGGAGCGCAACACCGATCCCGATCACCTGATCCTAACACGAGGGTTCGCGCTCAAATTGAAAAGTTATCCCCACACTCCTTTCAAAAACCCCAATAATTTTCACTTAAGTTTAAATTAACTTTAACTCAAAGTTAAGGATCAGTGTCGGCTCCTTATCCCAGTAACGTATCCGCAGAAACGTATAAACCAAAATAGAAGGATCTCTCGTAGGTTAACTTGACATCCTTTGTGTAATGAGAAGTCAACACAGAGTTGCCTCTACCGTACAACACAGCTAATATGTCTTATATGACATATTGTTATGTAAAGAACAAGAATTTGAAAAAGCGCGCACTTCCTGCGCTTTAAATTCTCAGCTGTTTGTAGGAATCAAGTCACTTATGAAGTGCTTAGGAGATCTCCATGTTTCAAAGAAGACCAGGGCTTTCTTGAAATGGATCTCTCCCGTCTGAAGCCTGAAGCCTGGCAGGAACCTCGCGCCTGGCTGGTGCTTCGCTCTTGGTTGGAGCCTAGCGCTTGTCTGGTACCTTTCGCTTGACTGGCACCTCGCATCTGGATGACGCCTCGCGCCTTAGCTGGAGATTCGCGCCTAGAGCCTGGCTGGCTCCTCGCGCCAGGTTGGCGCTTTATGCCTGCCTGGCGCCTTGCGCCTGCCTGGAGCTTCGCGGCTGGCTGGTACCTCGCGCCTGCCTGGCGCCTCCCCACTTGCCAGAGCTTCGAGCTTGGTAGAATCTCGAGGATGTCTGGCAATGTCCACATCGGACACTCTTATCTGTCCGATATGTTCGCATCTAGCGCATCTGTGTCAGGTTGTAGGCCCGGTCTTTCTCCTCATCAGACAATGACAGTGTTCTTGGGGCTGTCTGCCTCTTGGCGTTTTTTACGCCTGTTTTGGCATAAGGCTCCTGGTTGGCGCTACATTGTCCGAAAGTCCTGAACATCCACAATAGTAAATCACAAGACTGGAGAAGGGTGGAAGAAATTCTTCCACTTTGAGCTTTGGCCTCTCCGGCAAGGGGAGGTGATTGTAGTCAGCTACATCCAGTATACGATAGGATATCTAACAGTACGAGAGATAAGTCTTCCTCCGAGGGGGATCCTTCTTGAGTACTTCCCTTGCTCACGAGATCTCTTCTTACCTGTTGAAGGGGTTTCTCGTTGCAGAATCTTCCCTATCCTTGTCCGAAGGAAGGGAAGAAGCCTGGAAGTCGAAGGAGACTCCGAGCTGAAATTGGGAGGACTCCTGGTTTCTAGCTCTTTATTGTATCCCTCTGAACACCTTCTGGGAAGCATTTCGAGCCGTCATCACATTCCAAAGACTCTGTAGGCAAACGTTTGAACCATTCTACTGTAGATGAAAACGTAAGTACCCTGCCTGGACAACGAAACCTCTATCTGAAAACATTGAATCAGGAATAGGGGGTTTTAGTTCTTTTGCCAGACATACTATGCTGGCAAGAACCCATTGCCTAGTCTCCATAGAATCTGATGCGAGATTCCAATGCTCAAAAAAAAATTTCACTTGTCTTCTTGGTCGTTTAGGACCAAGAGAAACAAAGAATTCCCTCATAAAAATTTCTCAAAGAAGTTTGATGAGGAGCAGTTCCATCTTGTCGGAACATGGAATCTGTGGCCACAAAAAAGATCCCATTAGAAGTACATGATATCCTACTCTTGTCATATTGAGGTATCATATCCAGATCCCGAAGATCTTAATCCTCTGCTAATCTCCAATTCCCTTGGTAGAGACAGAGTATAGCCTTTTACTGCATTCTTTGATAGCAGACATATACAAAGGTGATTCTTTCCTTTGAAAGGGAAGAAAAAACCGCTATGTGGTTCACAGAGGTATCGGAAGAGGACAGCTTCCTCATTCCCTCTAGCACGATCTGCAGCAATTCTATGTTTTGGCCATGACTATTGTCATTTACCTTAAAAAATCCTCTCATTCATGTCCACTTCTGGTCAGTCTGCACGCAGACAGACTCAGAGTGGAGAGGTTGTTAAGGTCCATTTATAATAGATGCTGATAGAATATCCAGACTCTCTTGGAAAAAACTTCCAAAACATGTTGTGAGAAGAACGTGACCTCTGTGAATCCAACCTCTCTAAGGCCAAAATGAGGCATAAAGTATTATCCTCTCTTTCTTTGACGCCCTTTATCTTAAATTCTGCAAAGAATTTATATTTAGGGGAAAAAAGACTAAAGTTTATTCCCCCTTTCTAAAAAAAAAATAAAGATGGCGTATATTGCTACCTCTCTTGGTTTGAGGAAAAGGAAGCAGTCTATAGGAAGCCTGTTCGTCTTCTACCTTGCTAAGAGATCTATGAAGAAGACTTTCCGCAGGTTCTCACAACTCTTTCCAATAAATGTTAGACATGTTAACAGTTATTATCGTCGATCGAGAAGGTTCTCTTTGTTAACGCGAAAAGAGAGATTCTCGATGCTCTTTGCGATATGAGAGAGTCGTGGAATTGGCCTAAGTGATTAAATGGGTAACGAAATCAGGAACGAATCTTGCCGTTACCGAGCCTGGTGTCCGAGAGGCTACTGGACTCTTAGGTTAATAACTCGCTAAAACGAGAAAATCTTGGATGGTGCTCTTGGCTCACTGCGCCAGGCTGGCGCTTCTGGCGCAGGCGCATTGCGCCAGGTTGGCGCTTCTGGCGCAGGCGCATTGCGCCAGGTTGGCGCTTCTGGCGCTTTGCGCCAGGCTGGCGCAAGTTGGCGCTTCTAGCGCTTTGTGCCAGGCTGGCGCAACTTGCGCCAGGCTGGCGCTTCTGGCGCATTGCGCCAGGTTGGCGTTTCCTTCTAATTCTTTTTAGGTTATGTGCCAGAACACCTGTGCCTTTATGGTACCCGACATCCTTTCACATGTTAATTCCGTTCTTAGTAGGAAAAAACTTTATATACGTAGTATAATCCATTCAGGGAAACAAGTTCTGCCACAAAGAGAATGTTTCCCATCCGACTCATCCATCTTCTTCTGAGCAGGTACGTACTCTAATAAGCCATGCTTTCGTAAGCCTGAGAGCATTATATAATATAATGTTCTGCTGCGATAGAATCCTTTAATAATGTTACCTACGGTAAACAGCATTGAAAGGTTGTATTATCTCTCTTACTGAAAGCTTCTTAGCAAAAGGCATACAATATTTTATTTATGTTAGCTTAACTATCCTCTCAATCCGAGGCTAAGACCGCGATTGTAGGGGAGAGATACGGATAGTTATTCCATCCCGCAGGAGAGAGAGATGAACCCGACCGCTCATGACTGACACCTACATGGTACTGCGTTGGTCTCAGGCTCTCAGCGAAAGTAGTCTCCGTTAGCCGTCTGGCCTTACTCTTCCAGAGTTGCCAGCTACTCCATTTAATAAAGGAATCTTATAAAATTATTATCGAACTTCAGGAAGTTCTTATTAAAGCATATTTAAGCGAAACAAGACTTCGATAAATCTAGAAGCTAAGTAGGTGTTGTCTTAACAATCCCTTTAAGCGTACTCAAAAAGGAGCCTCGCGACTGACCTCTCTCTCAAATGCAGATTTTGGAATATTCTGGCGCCTGGCGCCTGGATCCTTGCGCCTAGTGCCTGGCGTCTGGATAGTTCCGCGCGCCTGGAATGTTCCGCACGCTAGAAAGGAGACTCGCTCCTGGAACGTTCCACTTGCGTGGAAGGTCCCGTGCGCCCTGATAGTTCCGAGCGCCTCTAGTCTTCTTTTACGAGCCTCTTGCCAGTAAACGTTCAATGGAAGCATCCTTCTGTCTACTATAAGGCTCCTAAGTCTAGCCGTCTGTTTTGTCTTTGAAGGAGCCTTGCGCTAAGAAAAATGTTCTGGAACGCGGCTCGCACTCAGTTGCTGGAACGCGGCTCGCGTTTAACTGTATGAACGAGGCTCGCGCTAGTCTGTTGGAACGCACCTCGCGCTAGTCTGTTGGAACGCGGCTCGCTGCTGGCTGTTGGAACGTGGCTCGCGCTAGCTTGCTGGCTGGCTCTCAGCCTCTCGCTCAGTGTTCTCTTAGTTTTCAGGGAACGCGCCAGATCGTCCGAACTCCAAATATGTACATTCTTCGTCTTTTCGGATGTAAGATGAAGAAACGGAAGAACAGACGCACTTTTTTAAGGATGCCTTTCCAATGGCTATCCCTGGCAGTCTGGGACGTTCTACAGATCCTGCCGAGGGAACGCCCGATCGGTGGGGATTCTCCATAACCTCCGTAAGGCTTTCGACTTTCCTTCTCCTCTGGGCTTGTGAGCTTGGAAGAGGTCTAGGCCTGAGAGCGAGACAGAGCCGATCGGACGCACCCTCTACTATTTTAGGACGCCTTTCCAATGGCAAACTTGGCAGTCTGGGATGTTCTACAGATCCTGCCGAGGGGACGCCTGATCGGAGGGGATTCTCCATAACCTCCGTAAGGCTTTCGACTTTCCTTCTCCTCTGGGTATGTGAGCTTGGAAGAGGTCTAGGCCTGAGAGCGAAACAGAGCCGATCAGAACGCACCCTCCACTGCACTGGGAACACTAAAATCACTTCATACCTTTCAATAGCTCATATTTTGAGCTACATTCCTTTGTCTTAAAATTGCAATATGAATTTGAAGATTCTGTGAAGTAAGAAGGAGATGAGGATACAACACTACTAGTATTGTTAATGCTCTAACTGCTTGTTAGTACGAGAGCTATAAAAACTTCTAAAGGAAGCGTAACTAATTCTATTCCTGACTTCCTCAAGAAGGAAGTTAGCTCAATCAATTCTAACATTTACTACACTTTATTATGAATAAATATTAAAATTTCCCTTCTTGCAAACTATGTGAGTGTCTACCGAAAAGTTCGGTAGTTACACATAAACAATTCTTCGAAATTTTCGAAGCCAAAGTTATTAAAACAAATTAATATGCGTATGCCGAACCAAAGATCCAGTACTTCCCTGCAAAAGATAGCCCAGAAGATCGGTGGCGATGAAATCCAAAAATCAAGTCAGGAGGAACTGCAAACGTTGTTTACATTCCAAGTGACAGAGAAAATATGAATAGAAAACGGGAATGGTTCCTAATCCTGCCACCCAGGGCAGGACGGTAGATCACCTGACCTACCTGCAGCGTGTGCCGCGAAATTTGAATTTCTTTCGGGGACGACGGAGTCTTAGCTATGTATATATCTGACAGGTAATATGTATATATCTGACAGGTAAGTTGATTGTATGAAAACACTGAGTAATCTCAATGATTAACAATGTTGCCAGTGTGTGATGTCGGTCTTCAAAGCTGAGTTAGACAATTGTGTAAACAAATAGAATATTTGACCTGGCCACAGTAGGAGCAACTTTGGCTGCTTTAGCAATATTTTCATTTCCCTTATATGAGCAGGGACTTTATAATTTTCATGGAACAAAAAATTCATCTGTTGAATATGATTTTCTGGACAAAATAAAGAACTTTTTAACTTAACATAAATCCATCCTTAATATATTTACCGTTTTGCCTCACCAATTTTTAATGACAACCGCTGCCCATATCACTGGCAGTTCAGCTATGAAAACAAGCATTATTAAGAATACACAAATGACATGTTTCAGAAGACAATAATGCAGCAAATCCATCACCTGAAGATACCAATATACATTGTAGTGTAGGTCTTACAGTAAACACAACAGGCCTAGGTCTTTTATTCAATGAATGTTAAGGCCACCAAAAAAATAATTATACTGAAGAAGAGTTTTCAATGAGAATGGTAATAACATAATGAAAATGTGGGCTCAGCACAATTGCTCTTCATTAGTGCCGTATAATACCATCTACGGCCAAGTACAGCATGCTATACACTTTTTTTTTTTTACTAACAAAATCAGCTCTTAAATTGCAGTTCATTAATACCAACTTCCTTGCCAGCCGGTGTCAGTAAGGGTATCTGTTAAGTTATAGTAGGATCTAGGTTTCCACCTACAGCCAAGCAACTCTGAATTCTAGCCCTCCTAAAGCTCAATATGAAAATAAAGATACATACTACTCTGCGGGAAGATGCACAAATTTTGATGCCTGTATTTTAAAGAGATTGATTAATAAGCCTACATGGTCAAAGAAAATATAAAAGCAAAGAGGAAAATCTAACCCCAAAAAATGTTTTTCTGAAATTCTTTCTGCTTACTGTATCTACTCTACTTTATTATATAATAACTACAAGAGTAGTTCATTACAGTAGAAATAAGTCTCAGTTAATAACAAAGGTTACTGACATCAAAATATCAAGACAAGATAATGAACAGGGCAAAATTACTGTCAAAACTAACTTCAAGGTTATAGAAATGATGATTTAATAAATATCTTATTAGCACTACAAAATTATAATAAGCAGGAAAATCTTAATTTTAATAACAAACACATGCGCTTACCATCAAGAGTATTCTGTAGTTCAAGAACCTGTGAGATAAGACGAGCTTTCTCTTCCTGTTCGTCTGGTGACATGTCTGGTTCCAAACCTGAATGAATAGTTCAGTAGATCTTATTACTTACTGTATCCATTTTAAACTAATGCTAAAAGAAGCAAACAACCCCCTTCCATTCCCCACTAGCTAGTTTCTTCTCTACTTATGAAATTTCTTGATCATAAGGCCATGTTTCATTCATGATAATACACTGTACAGTATTTACATTTTATCTTTTATGAAATACACACAAAAAACCTTGGATTAGGTTCCCACAAATCAAACAGCCCTACAGACAAACTTGGATAATCTCAAAACAGTTTTCAATAATTTGTGTGTGGAACCTCACTTTCAGGTTTAAGGTATTGTCTCTCTGGTCTACTTCATATGAAGGACCACAAAGCAAGGATACTCATCACTTGCAAGTCCTTGTTTCTAAAGAATTTTCTATCATTTCATATTATGATATATTATAATAATAAGAAAAGTGATGGACTCCTAAGGAGGCTGGATGCAACCCAGAACTCCAAACTATAAAACCACCCAGTCGAATAGGATGACTATGATAGGGGGAAAAATAAAGTAATAATAATAATGAGAGTAAACACTACACATCTGAATCGAAGTAAACTTAAACAACAAATCTGATCTTAGAAATTTCAAGACTGTACCTTCAATCAAACTACAAAATAAAACAAAAGCCAAAACTATGAATAAACAAGCCACAGACTAATTCCTTCTATACTGACAAAGCTAAGTCATAAAGTCTTTAAAATTACCCCTGGTACACTGGCACATAAGCAAATTCATAAATCAGGAAACTAAACTATTTTAGTAACTACATCCACACTAACCAAGCATTCAAGTACCCATGAGAAGGGTTGTAATTCATTTGAGAAGCATACTAAGTTATACTGTGTAACTACTACAAATTTAATATTACCAGTGCTGTGAAGAGGACTGTTAGACCCATTAGTGTAGGCAGAAGGAATGGATTCTAAACTTTGTCCTGCACCAAAATCTGAAATTTCTGATGCTCCAGTTCGTTCATCATCCAGAATCACTAAAAGGATGGAGGAAAGATGTATTAGTATCCACATTTAACAAGCGCTTGCAAACTAGTACTGTAACAAACTAAAGTATTAATGAGCAATAATCATATAGAACAAACCCTTAGACAGAATA
>NC_061089.1:13867825-13977825 GCF_015104395.2 Macrobrachium nipponense
CCACGATTGTAGGGAAGAGATACGGTTAGTTATCCCATTCCGCAGGAGAGAGAGCTGTAACCGACCGCTCACGACTGAGAACAACATGGTACTTGCCGCTGGTCTCTCTCTCAATTCAAAGCGAAAGCAGTCTTCGAAAGCCGACTGGCCTTCCATTTCCAGAGTTGCCAGTTACTCCATTAAATAAAGGAATCTTATAAAATTTTTATCGCGCTTCAGGAAGTTATATATAAAGCATAATTAGCGAACGAGACTTCGACAAGTCTAGAAAACTAAATAGGTGTCGTCTAAACAATCCTTTTAAACAATTTCTTCCTAGGAAAGTCCTAGAAGGGTACTAGTAATTCATGGAAACCTCTTCTAACACGAAGAAAAATGTTTCTATCCTACTCTCAATTCACCAATAAAGTATAGCTTCTCCGATCACTTCTCGAAGACACGAAAGCATCATATAACTCATACTCTAGCGTAATAGAATACTCTATAATACTGTTACATTAAGGTAAACCGTATTAATTTGTAGGAAATTTTGTAAGGATTTCACTTGACCATTATAGCATAAATTTCGGTATGCGAGTATGCCTTGCCATACCGTAGCCTAAGGCGATTTGTCCTAAGCATGGTAGGAGCTAGAAGCTTAAAAGTCATACATATATGCTTTATCACTCAACGAGATTCCATATAATCATTCGATTGACAAATAATCTAAATCGTTCTAATCAGAATAGATCTATATCTAAAAATGCACCGATGGGGAATCTTATGTTGAAATAACAATTTCATACCCCCATGGGATAGCGTTCTCGTCTAGTTGCGAAAAAATGTTCGAACAATGACTTTATCACAAATGTTATCGAATGATCTCTAATATTAGAAGGCGCTAAATCGTCGCCTGAATCGAAAGGTGGATCGATTAAAGTCATTCTCATTTTGAATAATTCTACCAGAAGGCATTATACGAGGATCTTCGTCAAATTCATTCATTCGAAGTTCTCCTATCCATCATGGAACAGTAGGCATAAAAAGGGAGAAACACTGTTTTAGGATGCCTTTCCAATGGCTATCCCTGGCAGTCTGGGACGCTCTACAGAACCTGCCGAGGGACGCCTGACCGGTGGGGATTCTCTGAAACCTCCTTACGGTTTTCGACATTCCTTCTCCTCTGGGCTTGTGAGCTTGGAAGAGGTCTAGACCTGAGAGCGAGACAGAGCCGATCAGACGCACCCTCCATTGTAATGGGGGAACACTATATTCACTTCTTACGTTCTAAGAGTTCGCATTTGAACTATATCCAAAGTCTACAATTTGCAAATATGATATTGTAGATTCTGCGGAGTAAGAAGGTGATGAGGATGCAACAACTACTAGTACTGTTACTACTATAATTGCTCGTTAACACAAGAGCTAATAAAGCTTCTAAAGGATAGTTACTTTTCTGACTTCCCCAACTAGGAAGAAAGATATACATTTCTCAATCAAATCTAACACTTATTTGTATTAATGAATAAATATAAGTAATTCCCTTTCATGAAAGTATAAGTAATTCACTTTCGTGAAAGTGCATGAGTGTCTACCGAAAACTTCGGTAGTTACACGTCACTAATCTTCGAAATTTTCGAAGTTAATATTATCAAAAAGTTAACAAAAGCGTATGCCGAACCAAAGATCCATTACTTCCCTGTAAAAGTTAGCCCAGACGATCGATGGCGATGAAACACGAAAATCCATCAGGAGGAACTGCAAACGTTGTTTACATTCCAAGCGACAGAAAAAATATGAATTAGAAAACGGGTATGGTTCCTATTCCCGCCACCCAGCGGCGGGGGGGTAGATCACCTGACCTACCTGCCGCGTGTGCCGCGAAATTCGAATTTCTGTCGGGGACGACGAAGTAATAGCTATGTATATATCTGACGGGTAAGTTGAATGTATAAAACAGAAAGTTGAAAGTGGTGATGAAGTTGAAATTTTGTAAAAAAAAAAAAAAAAAAAAAAAAAAAAAAAAACAAAAAAAAAAAAAACTACGTAAAGTATAAAAAAGTAAAAAAAAAAAAATTAAAAATAAAAAGACTAAAAATTAATTCTTTTTTTATTTTAGTTTTTGTAAAGTTAAGTGTTACAGTTTCGTTAATGTGTTTCATAATTTTAGTTTTATGTATGTTTTCCTTACATTTTTTATGTGTTTCGTAAATTTAAGTGTACATACGTATGTACGTATCTGCCGTTTGTCCTCCTCCTCTGTCGCCACTTTTGGAGATAGCCTCACTCGAAAGGTAAGCTTCCACATTTTACTACATACGTACAGTATTTCTTGTATACCATGTACACTAATACACTTTATTTACAGGTAATTAGCGGTACGTTATTAAGTTTATGTATTGAATGGTCCAAATTGTTGTCGTATTTCATTGTTATAGGTCAATTTAGCTTTACTATTATGAAATTTATTGGGGTGTTTTTGGAGGGCTTCGAACGGATTAGCCATTTTACATGTAAAATGCGGTCCAAGATACGAAAAGCTCATGATACGAAGGCCGCCTCGGAACGGATTAATTACGTATCTCGAGGTACCACTGTATTTATGACACAACCAAACTTGTTACTTATAAACTGACTAAGAGTTGGCTCTGAAAAATATACAGAATATGACAATGTCGAAAATTGCATTTTTCCTAACTATACAAACCTGAGGTCCTTTAACAATAGGAAGTAGCTAGCGGCAGCTGGAACGGTCGTAAGCTTCGAACAAGGGGAGAACGGTAGTTAACTGCTTGTCCGATCGTCGCGCGCCGCGCGACTGGGAGGATAAACAAATCACTTTTGCTTTTGGCCCATGCAAATACGCAGAGTGAGGGGTGGCATGATGACCCCCCCGGGGACTATATGTAAAGGACCTCAGGTTTGTATAGTTAGGAAAAATGCAATTTTCGACAAATTGTCATTTGTTCCGATACGTAATACAAACCCTCGGTCCTTTAACAATAGAAGACTCACTTCTTGGTGGGAGGAATCTGAGTCTTTTTGATGAACAGACTGGTGTTCGTCCATCCCTGGAATGCCTCCCTGGTCGTAAGAGCGAGGGAGGGATCCAAGCCTCTGTCCGATTGATCGGGGTGTGCACCGCAGGATCATGGTCAAGAACTCTGGGCCGAGTACTAAGAGAGAGGCAAGCGTATCTCTTTGTACCAGCATTGTAAGAACTTTTTCCTTTACATGAGCAAATGTAAAGTAATGGGTTTGTCTCATGTCGGCATCCACTTTCTCCCCCTTGTTGGAGAAAGTGGTGGATATATACTCCTATCTCTAGTTAAAGAGGTAGGATGGAGCTCTGTTGAATAGCTTACCTGCATCTGACTCCCTTCCAGCAAGGTAACGACCGTATCCCTCTGCCCACAGGTAGAGGTAGAAAAAAGATGGTGAAGAGAAGCCAGTCACTCTCTCATTCACGCATTCATTCTCCCAGTCATACCAGGAATCGATGCTGTTCTGCCTGCTCGGGTGCTGGGTAAGCTTACACAACGTGTTGAGCAGCCACCACAGGTCCCAAGGAAAAAGTATCCAAGGACTTGTGGGCAATATCCCGAAGGTAGAAGGACGTGAAGGTGGGTCTGGTTGGCCCAGACACCTGCCTTCAGGACCTGCGCCACGGAGAAGTTCTTACGGAACGCTAACGGAGGGTCCGATACCTCTGACTTCGTGGGCTCTCGGTCGGAGCGTACGGATGTCGTCGCTACCATCAGCTTCGTACGCTCTCCTGATCACCTCACGCAGCCAGAAAGAAAGCGTGTTCTTGGAGACTTCTTTCTTGGTAACCCCAGTGCTAACGAAGAGGCGTCGACACTCAGGCCTGAGATGTCGAGTTCTCTTCAGATAGCGCCGTAGCGCCCTCACAGGACAAAGCAGCATCTCATCCGCATCGTTATCGGTGAAGTCCAGGAGGGAGGGGATCGTGAAAGACTCGAACCTGTCGTCAGGGGATCGACGGATTCTGAGTCTTAGCTACGAAGTTCGGGACGAAATCGAGCGTCACAGATCCCCAGCCTCTGGTATGTTTAACATCATAAGAAAGGCCATGTAGTTCCCCTACTCTCTTCGCCGATGCCAGGGCCAGCAAGAAGAGGGTCTTGAGGGTCAGATCCCTGTCTGACGACTCTCGGAGCGGCTCGAATGGTCTTCGAGTCAAACTCCTAAGTACGAGAGTCACATCCAGCCAGGGGGCGGCCTGAGTTCCCTGGGTGGGGCAAGACCTTTCGAAGCTCCTCATTAGCAAGGATATCTCGAACGAATTCGAGATGTCCAGTCCCCTCAGTTTTAGGACGAGAGCCAGGGCGGCTCTATATCCCTTAACTGTGGGTACTGAGAGGAGCTTCTCTCGGCGAAGAAACACGAGGAAATCCGCTACCTGCTGAAGAGTGGCTCTGAGAGGAGACAGACCCTGTCTACGACACCAACCACAGAAGACGGCCCACTTCCCCTGGTACACAGCTGCAGAGGACTGTCGGACGTGTCCAGCCATCTCTGTTGCTGCGCTACGAGAAAAGCCTCTCGTTCGCAAGAGATGGTGGATAACAGCCAGCCGTGAAGTTGAAGGGACTGGACTGCTTGGTGGTACCGTTCTACGTGTGGCTGGGCTAGAAGGTTGTGCCAAGTGGGTAGCTCTCTCGGTGTGTCCGCAAGAAGAGCCAGCAGGTCCGGATACCAAACGGCTTGTGGCCGTTTGGGAGCCACCAGGATCATTCTGAGATTGGGAGTGACCAGCGCTCGCTGATCACTTTCGAATCAGACAGAAGGGAGGAAAGGCGTACGCGAAGAGGTTGTCCCAGGGGTGTTGGAGAGCGTCCTCTGCAGCTGCCCATGGGTCCGGCACAGCTGAAAAGAAAACCTGAAGTTTTCTGTTGTGCCGGGTGGCGAACAGGTCTACGACCGGTCGCCCCCACAGGTTGAAGAGCCTTTCCGCTACGTCTTGGTGTAGAGACCATTCGGTCCCTATCACCTGATCCCGACGGCTGAGCTTGTCTGCTACTACATTCCTCTTGCCTGGAATGTAGCGTGCTGACAGCTCTATCGAGTGAGCCGTGGCCCACTCGTGCACCTGCACCGTCAACTGATGGAGCGGAAGAGACACTAGCCCCCCCTGCTTGTTGACATATGCCACTACTGTGGTGTTGTCGCACATCAACACCACTGAGTGTCCCACCAAGCGGTCCTGAAACTCTTGGGAGAGCGTTGAAAACGCCGCCTTGAGTTCCCAGGACATTGATTTTGAAGGTGCTTTTCGTGATGGTCCCACACCCTGCAGTCCCAGCAACTCCTCCAGGTGTGCGCCCCATCCCTCGGTCGATGCGTCTAGAGAACCAGAAGCATCTCCGGGGGGGGAGTGCGTATGGGCACTCCTCTTAAGAGGTTCTTGTCGTCGAGCCACCAGGCTAGGTCCTGCCTCACCTTGTCCGTGATAGCCACGGGAAAGTAAGGAGGATCCTTGGCCTGAGACCAACTCTCCCTTAGTCTCCACTGGAGAGACCGCAGGTGAAGACGCCCGTGAGGGACTAACTTCTCGAGTGACGACAGATGGCCGATCACGACTTGCCATTGCTGTGCTGCCTGTTCCTGCCGAGACAGGAACCGGCCGGCTGCCTCCCTGAATTTGCTGATACGCAAGTCTGCGGGAAAGACTTGCCCTGCTACCGTGTCTATCAGCATACCCAGGTACTTCATCTTCTGCTTGGGTTCGAGATCGGACTTCTCGTAGTTTATCACGATCCCCAGATCGCACAAAACTTGAGGAGTCGATCTCTGTCCTGTAGCAACTGCGAGCGGGAGCTCGCCAGGACTAGCCAATCGTCGAGATACCTCAGAAGACGTATCCCGTTCGAATGGGCCCAAGCCGACACCAGAGTGAAAACTCGCGTGAACACCTGTGGGGCGGTTGAGAGACCGAAACAAAGTGCCCTGAATTGGTACACCGTCCCGTCGAAGATGAAGCGGAGGTACTTTCTGGAGGACTGATGGATGGGTATTTGAAAATACGCGTCCTTCAAGTCCACTGAAAGCATGAAATCGTTCCCCCTGATCGAGTCGAGCACTGAGCGTGCCGACTCCATCGTGAACCGCGTCGTGCGAACGAAGCGGTTCAGGGGAGAGGTCTATCACCGGACGCCAGCCCCCCGATGCCTTCTCCACTAGGAAGAGGCGGCTGTAAAAGCCCGGTGACTGGTCCTCCACGATTTCTACAGCTCGTTTCGCCAGCATGGTCTTGATCTCCTGTCGAAGAGCGTTGTCCTTTGCTGATCCCCGGACATAGGTCTGTAGATGGACCGGTTTGGAGATGAGGGGGGGCCGAGACTCGAAGGGTAGCAGATATCCCTCCCGAAGGACGTCTACTATCCAGTTCTCCGGCGCCGTAACGCTGCCAAGTCGCCCAATGGCTCGCTAGGCACCCCCCCCACTTCCGGCAGCAGGTGAGGGGGTGAACGCCGTCCCTAGCGTTTCCCTCCTCGTTTCGACTTCTTTCCAGCACCTCCTCGGGCGGGAAAGGAGGGCTGGGAGGAGGGCTGGTTGCGGCCTCCTCTAGCAGAAGTTTGAAACAACAGGAGTCTTCACACGGGGTTTGGACGGTGCAACCGTCTTCGCCGCCGTGGGAAGCGCTAGCCAAGCTCTTTGGTTTGGTTTGGCCGCAGTTACTCGAGATTGCCCAGAAACCTTCGAGACTGCCTGGTGGACTAAGCGGTCACTCTCGTCAGTGCGCCGCCGTTCCACCGCAGCGTCCACCATCTCTCCAGGAAAGAGAGCTGGGGAACTCCTAAGAGGTCCATTTCGTAGCCCGAGTGCCGCCTCACGCCCGGCCCCCTTGGTCACTCGGGTAAGGACTGCGTCCCTACGTCGAAGAAACCAAGTTGGCCCACAGGTTAGCAGTCTGATGGGCGAGGTAAGAGATTGCTCTTCCTCCAGACTGGCACAGTCTCCTGAAAGAAGCGTCGTCTTCGAGAGCAGAACTCCCAGAGCCGGCCGCTACTTTGATATTGTGAGGGACCACAAATCCAACCAGGAAACTGCCTGGAATGCTGCCATAGCGGTAGATTCCAGGGCAAGTGCCTCCTGCTGCGAGAACCATAGGTTCTCCGACAGGAGCTGCTGCAGGGACACACCTGGAGTCAGCCTCGCTAACTCCGGGTTAACCTGTTTCGGCAGTATCGGGTCTTCCGAAGGCACGTAAAATCGCCTCTGCCGCTGTAGAGGAGGAGGAAGCAGCTTAGAGGGACCGTCCGGATTTTAGCGAGTCCTCCCGTCCGGAGACGAGATTCTCCACCTGATCCAGGACCGCGTCCGCAAGCTCCGATCGTGGCAACCCCACCATCATTTTGGGCTCCCTCTTGGGACCCAAAATGATTCGAGCCGGGACGTGGGCTCTGCCGGTGGGTAGCGGCGATCCTTCCGCAAGGTCATTATGCAGACGCATCAGCTTAATGACCTCTGCGAAGTTCCTCTGTATCTCAGGAGTTACAGCGTCTTGTGGAGTAGGACCGTCCAGTCCCTCCAGCAAGAGCATATCCCTCGATACCCCTCCTTCAGAAGGAGGAACAGCGACAGACCCCTGACGGTCGCCTCCAACTACTTGCGCGTACGTTCTGGTCGGTCCTAAGACCGTGCCTGAGCCGTACGGCGTCATAGCTGGGTCACGAGCGGCGCACCTCTCGTGATCGCTCCTCGGTACCTCGCTCCTCCCGGTATAGCCCGAGAGGTTGAAGGTACGGGAGGAGGCAGAACCTGACGCTCCCCCCTCGCTCGCTGGCCGGACGCGTGCGTGGGGGAGGGCTGCTGCTGATCGTCAACCCGCGGTGACGGTCGGGCAGCAGGCCTAGCCTTGCCGCTCGCCTGGGGCGATTGGCTCGGCTGAGAACGTCGAGACCGATCTCTAGCGTCAGGCGAGCTGCCGCTGGTCACCGTCTCCGCCCGGTCCCATCGGGACGGCGGACGGGTGACCTGCTAGGCTCTCTGTCGCGTCGAGACCGGCCAGCGTCCTCTCGGCGCGTCAAACCGCTGGTACCAGCCGTGGCTGGTACCAGCCGTGGCTGGTACCGGCGGCCGTGGGGACTCCTTCCTCGCCTCAACCCGTGGCCGGTCAGCGACCGTCACGTCAGCCCGAGCAGCCAGTTGATCGCTGCGAGAGCGTCCACTGGCCTGGCGAGAGTCGTCCGTGCACGACTCTCGCCAGTCTTCTGCTCCGCGCCGCTGTCTTGACGGCGAGCGAGCTCGGGCGTCAAAACTTTGGCTGGACGGTCCTCTTTGGAAGAGCGTCCACTCGGTGCTTCTCGCGAACGAGAAGCGGCCGAGACGGAACCCTGGTTTAGCGGCAGAACCGCTAGCACCATGTGAGGACGCACCAGCCGAGGCTGGTGCACCTCTGGTCCCCGTCGACTTCTTCTTTGCAGAAGAAGCGACGGGCCCCGTTCCCGAAGGAACAGGAGGACCAGCAGAAGAGCTCCCCAGCTCGCCTGAGCGAGCCGGGCCCTTAGAAGATCCCGAAGGAGTCTTCTTAGGGGGGGGGGGGGGAGGAGGCAACCTTCTTCTTCTTCGGCTGTTTAGCCTTAGAAGTCCGAAGGGGAAGGAGAGGCAGCAGACGACGAAGAAGACGACGAAGACGACGACGACACCTTCTTCCTCTTCCTCTTCTTCTTCGCCAGGCTCCGCAGAACAGACGTCAGGTCTTCCATCCAGGAGGGAGCCGGGGCAGTTGCCGAAGCAACAGGGCCCGACTGCACCTGTCCCGGAAAGACCTGAGACTGTGACAGCACCACCAACAGCAGGAACAAGGAACAGGTCCGGGAACAGCAGGAACGGCAGGAACATCTAAAGAGAATGCGCAGGCCCCTGATCTGAAAAGGAATGAGCGGCTGGAACAGCAACAGGTACGGCAGGCACGGCAGGTACCACAGGAGAGCCAGGCGTCTGTCGGCAGTTACCGTCATCCTCGGCACTGGCGGCAGGTCCAGGGGGGTACTCTTTGGGCAGCGGAAGTCCGGGGTCGGCAATACAAGAATCCAGGTGGTGTGGCACCGTCCTCTTTGGCACGGCAGTATGGGTTTTTTTTTGTATAGCAGCTGTGGGTGTCACCGACTTATATGTGGCGTATACACCAGATGCGGTGGCATCTCATATGCTGGTGTCGTTACTGTGGTTGTAGTAGTGGTCACCGCACCATGAGTGACCACTGCCGACCCCGCCAACCGCTGAATCAACCCTTGGATGCTGGGCACTCCCTGCAGTCCAGCGACTCCCACACCTGTCCCAGGTCGTCCTTCGCTGATGGCACACCTGCGGAAGCAACAGTCGGGTTAGTTAGAGGGGTTTCCTCACGCCTGGGGGGAGACGCACCCCCCCCAGAGCGTACGGAAGACCCCGAGTACAGCTGTACGTCCGGGTAGCGGGCGCCCTCATCCACACTCGACGGATCGAGAGAGGAGAAGGACTCCGCTACCCCCCCCCGCAGGGGAAGGCGCGAAACGTGGGGGCTGGCCGGGGGGCAGGAAAGAGGACGAAGTGTCCGTTACCCAAGGAGTCACTGGACTTTCCGATGACTTCTTGGGCGGCCTAAGTCTCTTCCTGCCCTCGTACAGCACCCACTGCGCCTCGGACCAATTCATACATGTGACACAGGGCTCGTTGCGGGAGCACTCTCGCCCCGACAACGAGTACAAACCTCGTGAGGGTCCACATCAAACAAATGTATCTAAAACTCCAAAACCCCACATCTACGCCCCTCCAGCCCGGGACACACTCTACGGGCGACTGGAGGGCGCGGTGATATCTCCATTTCTTCCTCACTCATTGCAAGATCAATAAAGAAATGTACAAGTACTTACAGTCACTCTGATTTATACAGAAAGAGAGGGCAAATACTCAAACTCAAAGCAAACGACAAACGCGGCAGAGCGATGACGAACACGTCCTTCCCACACACGGCCGAAAGCAAAAGTGATTTTGTTTACTCCCAGTCGCGCGGCGCGCGACGATCGGACAAGCAGTTAACTACCGTTCTCCCCTTGTTCGAAGCTTACGACCGTTCCAGCTGCCGCTAGCTACTTCCTATTGTTAAAGGACCGAGGGTTTGTATTACGTATCGGAACACTTATGTTTTAATATTAGAAAATCACTACAAATCACAAAAATATCTAATATCTACCATCATAATTGACTAATACACTTTGAATGAATAATTCATAGGTCCACATTAATAGGAAGGTAGGAGGAGGGGAAGAACTACAAGAGAATATAATTCAATCTAGGGTAAAATGACTCTAGACTGCAAACGAAACGGCGAGTTAGGAAACTAACAAAGTTTGGGGCTACAATACTGAACTGTGAATATACAGTATACTTTTGTACTTACTCTTTGATATTTTGTGATCCTGTTACAATACCTGACTGATATTAAGAGGAAGTAATTAACATTTACTAAAACTATAAAACTAGTGATTCCAATAAAAAAAAACAATAAATAAGTACATCATCAAGCTTATCAAGGTGGTCCTGCAAAAGGAGTGGATCAAATCTGTAAATAGCTTAATAACTGATCATACATAGTAGTCTGTTACTAGGGATCTTAGTAGCAACCATAGGACTGAAAACTTGACAAGCTGATTTAATTTAATTAATATATGATATCTCCTTGTGAAACTCCTCTGTAGAACTACCATGTGCCCAACCTACTATTTAAAATTTTAAAGGAATGACCTTAGAGGCCTCATGCAGTAATAGGCAGACTTCCACAAGCTTTCCAACAGAAATGAAAGGTAACTCTACATAACAAAAGTCAGTCAATATCTCATTGAAAATGATTAGCAAAATTATGCCCGCAAAGGCTATCAGAACATTCATAAGATATGGCATTATCCCCATGCTAACACATGTTATCAGCTAAGTCTTAATATAATACATTAACCAAAGAAATGCTAGGGGGTTGCAACTTAAGGACGACGGCAATATTATGCATTAGCAACATTAGTAATGGAACCAATATTTTCTTGCTCATTTTTTAACTTATCACCTAATGTTATACAAGATTGTATTCTTGTTTTGCAATTAATATTGAAAAATTAAATATAAGATATTTTGGGAAAATGACAATTTGTCGAAAATTGCATTTTTCCTAACTATACAAACCTGAGGTCCTTTAACAATAGGAAGTAGCTAGCGGCAGCTGGAACGGTCGTAAGCTTCGAACAAGGGGAGAACGGTAGTTAACTGCTTGTCCGATCGTCGCGCGGCTGGGAGGTAAACAAATCACTTTTGCTTTATTTTGGCCCATGCAAAATACGCAGAGTGAGGGGTGGCATGAGGAGGGACTATATGTAAAGGACCTCAGGTTTGTATAGTTAGGAAAAATGCAATTTTCGACAAATTGTCATTTGTTCCGATACGTAATACAAACCCTCGGTCCTTTAACAATAGGAAGACTCACTTCTTGGTGGGAGGAATCTGAGTCTTTTTGATGAACAGACTGGTGTTCGTCCATCCTGGAATGCCTCCCTGGTCGTAAGAGCGAGGGAGGGATCCAAGCCTCTGTCCGATTGATCGGGGTGTGCACCGCAGGATCAATGGTCAGACCTCTCGGGCCGAGTACTAAGAGAGAGGCAAGCGTGTCTCTTTGTACCAGCATTGTAAGAACTTTTCCTATATACATGAGCAAATGTAAAGTAATGGGTTTGTCTCATGTCGGCATCCACTTTCTCCCCTTGTTGAGAAAGTGGTGGATATTTACTCCTATCTCTAGTTAAAGAGGTAGGATGGGGCTCTGTTGAATAGCTTACCTGCATCTGACTCCCTTCCAGCAAGGTAACGACCGTATCCCTCTGCCCACAGGTAGAGGTAGAAAAAGATGGTGAAGAGAAGCCAGTCACTCTCTCATTCACGCATTCATTCTCCCAGTCATACCAGGAATCGATGCTGTTTCTGCCTGCTCGGTGCTGGGTAAGCTTACACAACGTGTTGAGCAGCCACCACAGGTCCCCAAGGAAAAGGTTATCCAAGGACTTGTGGGCAATATCCCGAAGGTAGAAGGACGTGAAGGTGGTCTGGTTGGCCCAGACACCTGCCTTCAGGACCTGCGCCACGGAGAAGTTCTTACGGAACGCTAAGGAGGGTCCGATACCTCTGACTCGTTTCGGCTCTCGGACGGAGCGTACGGATGTCGTCGCTACCATCAGCTTCGTACGCTCTCCTGATCACCTCACGCAGCCAGAAAGAAAGCGTGTTCTGGAGACTTCTTTCTTGGTAACCCCAGTGCTAACGAAGAGGCGTCGACACTCAGGCTGAGATGTCGAGTTCTCTTCAGATAGCGCCGTAGCGCCCTCACAGGACAAAGCAGCATCTCATCCGCATCATTATCGGTGAAGTCCAGGAGGGAGGGGATCGTGAAAGACTCGAACCTGTCGTCAGGGATCGATGGATTCTGAGTCTTAGCTACGAAGTTCGGGACGAAATCGAGCGTCACAGATCCCCAGCCTCTGGTATGTTTAACATCATAAGAAAGGCCATGTAGTTCCCCTACTCTCTTCGCCGATGCCAGGGCCAGCAAGAAGAGGGTCTTGAGGGTCAGATCCCTGTCTGACGACTCTCGGAGTGGCTCGAAGGGTCTTCGAGTCAAACTCCTAAGTACGAGAGTCACATCCCACGCAGGGGGCCTGAGTTCCCTGGGTGGGCAGTACCTTTCGAAGCTCCTAATTAGCAAGGATATCTCGATTGAATTCGAGATGTCCAGTTCCCTCAGTTTTAGGGACGAGGAGCCAGGGCGGCATCTATATCCCTTAAACTGTGGGTACTGAGAGGAGCTTCTCTCGGCGAAGAAACACGAGGAAATCCGCTACCTGCTGAAGAGTGGCTCTGAGATAGACAGACCCTGTCTACGACAACCAACCACAGAAGAAGACGGCCCACTTCCCCTGGTACACAGCTGCAGAGGACTGTCTGGACGTGTCCAGCATCTCTGTTGCTGCGCTACGAGAAAAGCCTCTCGTTCGCAAGAGATGGTGGATAACAGCCAGCCGTGAAGTTGAAGGGACTGGACTGCTTGGTGGTACCGTTCTACGTGTGGGCTGGGCTAGAAGGTTGTGCCAAGTGGGTAGCTCTCTCGGTGCGTCCGCAAGAAGAGCCAGCAGGTCCGGATACCAAACGGCTTGTGGCCGTTTGGGAGCCACCAGGATCATTCTGAGATTGGGAGTGACCAGCTCTCGACTGATCACTTTCCGAATCAGACAGAAGGGAGGAAAGGCGTACGCGAAGAGGTTGTCCCAGGGGTGTTGGAGAGCGTCCCTCTGCAGCTGCCCATGGGTCCGGCACAGCTGAAAAGAAAACCTGAAGTTTTCCGTGTTGTGCCGGGTGGCGAACAGGTCTACGACCGGTCGCCCCCACAGGTTGAAGAGCCTTTCCGCTACGTCTTGGTGTAGAGACCATTCGGCCTCCCTATCACCTGATCCCGACGGCTGAGCTTGTCTGCTACTACATTCCTCTTGCCTGGAATGTAGCGTGCTGACAGCTCTATCGAGTGAGCCGTGGCCCACTCGTGCACCTGCACCGTCAACTGATGGAGCGGAAGAGACACTAGCCCCCCCTGCTTGTGACATATGCCACTACTGTGGTGTTGTCGCACATCAACACCACTGAGTGTCCACCAAGCGGTCCCTGAAATAAACTCTTGGGAGGCGTGTGTGGGTAAGTCAAGATTGTTAACAGCCAGGCGTTTGAACGCCGCCTTGAGTTCCAGGACATTGATGTGAAGGTGCTTCTCGTGATGGTCCCACACACCTGCAGCCAGCAACTCCTCCAGGTGTGCGCCCATCCCTCGGTTCGATGCGTCTGAGAACAGAAGCATCTCCGGGGGGGGAGTGCGTATGGGCACTCCTCTTAAGAGGTTCTTGTCGTCCGAGCCACCAGGCTAGGTCCTGCCTCACCTTGTCCGTGATAGCCACGGGAAAGTAAGGAGGATCCTTGGCCTGAGACCAACTCTCCCTTAGTCTCCACTGGAGAGACCGCAGGTGAAGACGCCCGTGAGGGACTAACTTCTCGAGTGACGACAGATGGCCGATCACGACTTGCCATTGCTGTGCTGCCTGTTCCTGCCAAGACAGGTAACCGGCCGGCTGCTTGCCTCCCTGAATTTTTGCTGGATACGCAAGTCTGCGGGAAAGACTTGCCCTGCTACCGTGTCTATCAGCATACCCAGGTACTTCATCTTCTGCTTGGGTTCGAGGTCGGACTTCTCGTAGTTTATCACGATCCCCAGATCGCGGGACAAAACTTGAGGAGTCGATCTCTGTCCTGTAGCAACTGCGAGCGGGAGCTCGCAGGACTAGCCAATCGTCGAGATACCTCAGAAGACGTATCCCGTTCGAATGGGCCCAAGCCGACACCAGAGTGAACACTCGCGTGAACACTGTGGGGCTGGTTTGAGAGACCGAAACAAAGTGCCCTGAATTGGTACACCGTCCCGTCGAAGATGAAGCGGAGGTACTTTCTGGAGGACTGATGGATGGGTATTTGAAAATACGCGTCCCTTCACGGTCCCACTGAAAGCATTGAAAATCGTGTTCCCCCCCTGATCGAGTCGAGCACTGAGCGTGCCGACTCCATCGTGAACCGCGTCGTGCGAACGAAGCGGTTCAGGGGAGAGAGGTCTATCACCGGACGCCAGCCCCCCGATGCCTTCTCCACTAGGAAGAGGCGGCTGTAAAAGCCCGGTGACTGGTCCTCCACGATTTCTACAGCTCGTTTCGCCAGCATGGTCTTGATCTCCTGTCGAAGAGCGTTGTCCTTTGCTGATCCCCGGACATAGGTCTGTAGATGGACCGGTTTGGAGATGAGGGGGGGCCGAGACTCGAAGGGTAGTAGATATCCCTCCCGAAGGACGTCTACTATCCGTTCTCGGCGCCGTAGCGCTGCCAAGTCGCCCAAATGGCTCGCCAGGCACCCCCCCCCACTTCCGGCAGCAGGTGAGGGGGAACGCCGTCCCTAGCGTTTCCCTCCTCGTTTCGACTTCTTTCCAGCACCTCCTCGGGGAGGAGGGCTGGGAGGAGGGCTGGTTGCGGCCTCCTCATAAGCAGAAGTTGAAACAGCTGGAGTCTTCACACGGGGTTTTGGACGGTGACCCCCCAACCGTTTCTTCGCCGCCGGCCGTGGAAGCGCTAGCCAAGCTCTTTGTTTGGCCGCAGTTACTCGAGGTTGCCCAGAAACCTTCGAGACTGCCTGGTGGACTAAGCGGTCACTCTCGTCAGTGCGCCGCCGTTCCACCGCAGCGTCCACCATCTCTCCAGGAAAGAGAGCTGGGGAACTCCTAAGAGGTCCATTCGTAGCCCGAGTGCCGCCTCACGCCCGCCCCCTTGGTTGGTCACTCGGGTAAGGACTGCGTCCCTACGTCGAAGAACCAGTTGGCCCACAGGTTAGCAGTCTGATGGGCGAGGTAAGAGATTGCTCTTCCTCCAGACTGGCACAGTCTCCTGAAAGGAAGCGTCGTCTTCGAGAGCAGAACTCCCAGAGCCGGCCGCTACTTTGGATATTGTGAGGGACCACAAATCCAACCAGGAAACTGCCTGGAATGCTGCCATAGCGGTAGATTCCAGGGCAAGTGCCTCCTTGCTGCGAGAACCATAAGTTCTCCGACAGGAGCTGCTGGCAGGGATACCACCATGGAGTCAGCCTCGCTAACTCCGGGTTAACCTGTTTCGGCAGTATCGGGTCTTCCGATGGCACGTAAAATCGCCTCTGCCGCTGTAGAGGAGGAGGAAGCAGCTTAGAGGACCGTCCGGATTTTAGCGAGTCCTCCCGTCCGGAGACGAGATTCTCACCTGATCCAGGACCGAGTTCCGCAAGCTCCGATCGTGGCAACCCCATCATCATTTTGGGCTCCCTCTTGGGACCCCAAAATGATTCGAGCCGGGACGTGGGCTCTGCTGGTGGTAGCGGCGATCCTTCCGCAAGGTCATTATGCAGACGCCATCAGCTTAATGACCTCTGCGAAGTTCCTCTGTATCTCAGGCGTTACAGCGTCTTGTGGAGTAGGACCGTCCAGTCCCTCCAGCAAGAGCATATCCCTCGATACTCCTCCTTCAGAAGGAGGAACAGCGACAGACCCCTGTTATGGTCGCCTCCAACTACTTGCGCGTACGTTCTGGTCGGTCCTAAGACCGTGCCTGAGCCCGTACGGTCGTCATAGCTGGGTCACGAGCGGCGCACCTCTCGTGATCGCTCCTTGTACCATCGCTCCGCTCCCTCCCGGTATAGCCCGAGGAGGTTGAAGGTACAGGAGAGGCTTGACCTGACGCTCCCCCCCCTCGCTCCGCTGGCAGGACCAGCGTGCGTGGAGGGCTGCTGCTGATCGTCAACCCGCGGTTGACTGGTCCCGGGGGGGGGTCCAGGGGGTGGGAGGTGGGGGGGGAGAGGAGGGTCCCGAGCAGGCAAGGCCTAGCCTTGCCGCTCGCCTGGGGTGGGGCAGATTGGCTCGGCTGAGAACGTCGAGACCGATCTCTAGCGTCAGGCGAGCTGCCGCTGGTCACCGTCTCCGCCCGGTCCCATCGGAGCGGCGGACGGGTGACCTGCTAGGCTCCCTGTCGCGTCGAGACCGGCCAGCGTCCTTCGGTCGGCTCGTCAAACCGCTGGTACCAGCCGTGGCTGGTACCGGCGGCCGTGGGGATCCTTCCTCGCCTCAACCCGTGGCTGGTCAGCGACCGTCACGTCAGCCCGAGCAGCCAGTTGATCGCTGCGAGAGCGTCCACTGGCCTGGCGAGAGTCGTGTGCACGACTCTCGCCAGTCTTCTGCTCCGCGCCGCTGTCTTGACGGCGAGCGAGCTCGGGCGTCAAAACTTTGGCTGGACGGTCCTCTTTGGAAGAGCGTCCACGTCGGTGCTTCTCGCGAACGAGAAGCGGGCCGAGACGAACCTGGTTTAGCGGCAGAAAAAACCGCTAGCACCAGGTGAGGACGCACCAGCCGAGGCTGGTGCACCTCTGGTCCCCGTCGACTTCTTCTTTGCAGAAGAAGCGACGGGCCCGTTTCCCCGAAGGAAACAGAGGACCAGCAGAAGAGCTCCCCAGCTCGCCTGAGCGAGCCGGGCCCTTAGAGAAGATCCCGAAGGAGTCTTCTTAGGGGGGGAGGAGGCAGCCTTCTTCTTCTTCGGCTGTTTAGCCTTAGAATCGAAGGGGAATGAGAGGCAGCAGACACGAAGAAGACGATGAAGACGACGACGACACCTTTCTTCCTCTTCCTCTTCTTCTTTCGCCAGGCTCCGCAGTAACAGACGTCAGGTCTTCCATCCAGGAGGGAGCCGGGGCAGTTGCCGAAGCAACAGGGCCCGACTGCACCTGTCCGGAAAGACCTGAGACTGTGACAGCAACACCAGCAGCAGGAACAACAGGAACAGGTCCGGGAACAGCAGGAACGGCAGGAACATCTGAAAGGGAATGTGCAGGCCGATCTGAAAGGGAAAGAGTAGCTGGAACGGCAACAGGTACGGCAGGCACGGCAGGTACCACGGGAGAGCCCAGGCGTCCTGTCGGCAGTCACCGTCATCCGTGGCACTGGCGGCAGGGCCAGGGTCCAGGGGGGGGTACTCTTTGGGCAGCGGAAGTCCGGGGTCGGCAAAGGAAAAAATCCAGGTTGGGTGGCACCGTCCCTCCTTGGCAACCGGCTGTCAAGGGTTTTTTGTTATATAGCCAAACCGTGGGTGTGTCCACCGACATTATATGGGGCTATATACCAGATGTTGGTGGCATCTCATACGCTGGTGTCGTTATTGTGGTAGTAGTGGTGGTCACCGCACCATGAGTGACCACCGCCGACCCCGCCAACCGCTGAAGCAACCCCTGGATGCTGGGCACTCCCTGCAGTCCCAGCGACTCCCACACCTGTCCCAAGTCGTCCTTCGCTGATGGCACACCTGCGGAAGCAATAGTCGGGTTAGTTGGAGGGGCTTCCTCGCGCCCTGGGGAAGAAACACCCCCCCCAGAGCGGACGGAAGACCCCGAGTACAGCTGTACGTCCGGGTAGCGGGCGCCCTCATCCACACTCGACGGATCGAGAGAGGAAAAGGACTCGCTACCCCCCCCCCGCAGGGGAAGGCGCGAAACATGGGGGCTGGGACCGGGGGGCAGGAAAGAGGACGAAGTGTCCGTCACCAAAGGTAGTCCCACTGGGACTTTCCGATGACTTCTTGGCCGGCCTAAGTCTCTTCCTGCCCTCGTACAGCACCCACTGCGCCTCGGACCAATTCACACATGATGACAAGGTTCGTTGCGGGAGCACTCTCGCCCCCGGCAACGAGTACAAACCTCATGGGGGTCCACGTCAACGAATGGGACCTGAAAACCTCCCACCTCTACGCCCCTCCAGCCCGGACACACTCTACGGGCGACTGAGGGCGCGGTGATATCTCCATTTCTTCCAATTCACTCATTGCAAGATCAATAGAATTGTAAAAGTACTTACAGTCACTCCTGATTTATACAGAAAGAGAGGCAAATACTCAAACTCAAAACAAACGACAAAGCGGGCAGAGCGATGGCGAACACGTCCTTCCCACATACGGCCGAAAGCAAAAGTGGTTTGTTTACCTCCCGGTCGCGCGGCGCGCGACGATCGGACAAGCAGTTAACTACCGTTCTCCCTTGTTCGAAGCTTACGAGACCGTTCCAGCTGCCGCTAGCTACTTCCTATTGTTAAAGGACCGAGGGTTGTATTAACGTATCGGAACAAATTTATATTTAAAAAGAATATATTTTGGAAAAAGAAAATTTTTTCAAAAAATGCATTTTAATTTTGGAATGTTTATACCGTATATTACGAGATACTTTCAAGTTTTTTTCATGATGATATTACTCCTTAGCTATTCAAGAAACACCTATAAAATTACAAAATATATACAGCAGTTATTAATCGGTTGAAACAGTATATATGTATGTGTTTAAATGAAATATGCACACTAACTTTTAAACCAATATTACTGTCACTATAATTATGTCTCTATAGGTATCACTATTTGATGGAAAAGAATAAGCATCATCATCAAAAGCCATTATCACCAAAATTTACAAAACAAACAAAGATTTATATAAATTTTTAAACGTTGTAATTTCAGGATAAGAAAGCCTCCCTGGTCCCGGCCCCCCAGGGCTGATGGAAGGTTTACAATTATGCTAGTTTGATACCTATGGTTAAGAGAAATCTGGCATCTTTTATGTTCAAGAGTGAGCTGAATGGCTGGTGAGACTGTTAATGTCACTGAAACAGAGCTAAGGGGAGGGACTAGGGCTAAATTCACCGCGATATTTGAAAATAAAGTCGATCATATCAACGTCGTCCTTGTGCAGCATGTAAAGCGTCGATTTTAGCGACGAGCCGCACCTTGTGGGTTAACTTGGCTAATCAAGCAATAATGATTCAAAATAATGATTCAGAATGATGTAATTTGCCTAGGTAGACACAATGGCTAAGCAGAGAAAAAGCTGACAAGGAGGGAGGGAGGGAGGGAGGGAGGGAGAAGGGTAAAAGTAATAGGCAAACCTAAACCCCAACCTATTCTTTCCTTAACCTAACCAAACCTAACCAAGGGTATGATGACGACTACTAGGCTAGGTCGGGGTGGGGCTGGTCCAAACTCTCTACCTAAACCCTACCTATTCTCGGTTATTCTAAAGATCAACTTTAACCCCCGTTTTCTACGGTATATTCTGGCATAGCTATCCCAGAATAGTCTACACATTAACCTAATAATTTAGGTAGTCTAGGGAGCTTAAACAGGAAGACTTTGCCTAGGATGGGCGAAGTTAGCCTTCTAGACAACTACCTAGGTAGGTAGGGACTAAACTAAACTAACAATGGCCCAAATGATTTACGAATACGAAGGATGTTGGAACAATTGTCACACAGTAAAAATGCAAACCATATTTACCTTAAAGATTATGGCTCCAACGACACAAATAGGGTCCACAAATTTGGTTACTTCAGCTACTAACCGCAATATGACCGTGAACAAATTCTTGGTACTGTCTAGACAAGACACCCAAGTATGACGTCATATGGTCACCACTGATCTGTCAATATTTGTTCCCTAGACCGTGTACATGAGTACCATTTTCATCGTGGCAGATTGTATTTCATTCTTGTCGACACTTGGTAGTGAAACTTCAAAGAAAAGAAATATAAGCAATTAACCCTGCCATATTTTATGCGATACATCAATGAACTCTCATTAGCACAAGAAAATGCGCCAAAGCTCTCAAGCTTGCCATTTATTGATCAATAACTAAATCACACAAAAAGACCTATGAAAACTGCACAGAATGTAAGAAAGTAATGCTATATTGAGTTGTTATACATTTCAAAGAAAGGATATCAATCGGAAGTGATGGAATAGATGCATTAAAGATAAACTCAATTAGTTTTAAAATAGAAGTAATGAAAAATTAGAGATGCAAGGCACTATAAAAGAAGTAAAAAAGAGAATTAGATATTGTATATCAATACGTAAAAATTAAAATAAAATGTGGTAATGAAAAAAATGAGATCAATTAAAAACAGAGCAAATTAATAGGTGGTGGAAGAATACATGAGATAGGCCATTGAAATTTATAGAACCAAGAGGATTGCTAAAACGTTGAACGAAGTTTTACATAAAGTGTTAAAATTAATTTGGTGTATTACACTCAAAACATGTTAAATAAGAGTAACCGTATATTTTGCTCATCATCACCGAAGAGACAGTATGCCCGCAAACTTGTTTTGTGGATTGAGGAACCAGGATCCGCAGTCCCCTATCTAATGTTGTTCAATAATAATTGCTAGTCGGTGCTGAAGTATCAAAACAAATGCCCTTATACTGTCAAGAAATATGTCCCACACGCAAATCCATACAAATAGACTTACTGAGTTTTCTTGGAGCATAAGTTGCATTTGAAGTAAGGTTGATGATAAGTGAATTCATAAAATTCAACTAAAGTTCTACCTACTTCTTAAATTTCAAAAAATAATTCCAAGTCTCTTACTTACTCGTGACATATGGAGCGACAAGTTACTTACAACTATAATCATTTCTATTACAGAAAACTGAGCCGCACCCTACCCAGACCCCAGATTAAATACAGACCATCAAATCATGATTCTCTCTCTCTCTCTCTCTCTCTCTCTCTCTCTCTCTCTCTCTCTCTCTCTCTCTCTCTCTCTCTCTCTCTCTCTCTCTCTCTCTCTCTCTCTCTCTCTCTCTCTCTCTCTGTGTGCGTGTACACTTTTTCGGCTAAATTATTCATCTATTCTAGTCAGGTGCATATACGGATAAGTTAATATTTCTTTTCTTTATATAAATGGAATCAGCAGACAGGTCTTAAGAGCTTGCTTATACTGTCATTTAATTCTAAATCCATCTTTCACCAGAATTTGAATAATATTACGTAGGAACGACAAAGAACTTTTATATAAATATGTGGAAAACTGCAAATGAAACTTTGGTCCTGGCTTCATTTCATGTTTCAGGGTCTTAATTAACGAAAAAGTTTTCATTTATCATACCACATAGTATTTTAATCCATGTGGATGTACCATTCTCTTAGTTTATTCTAATTCATATTCGCTTCATTATTAACTCTACAAACACTGTTGTTGCCGTACTGTACCCTTAAAATCTAGCGCAAAAACGACTTCACGAATGATCTGATGCATACGATTTTATAGTGCCATGAACCACTGATTTTGCTAGTTTTCAAGACTTTATTTTCGCTTTCCCCAAAAAATTCCCTTTGATGCTTCTCTACAGGCGTCTTTCATTTGGTTCCACTCTGCTGAAAGCTCCATTCTTAGGCCTGCTCACTTATTTTTCACATACACATATCAGATCCTTCACTATCGTAACACTCCGAGACTAAGAATATTTAGTTTCTTCTATCTGTTTGAGAACTGAGAAGCAACTCACAGTCTAGTATTTAATCAAAATAGAAGAATTTGTCAGGGGTCTGAATAATAATAATAATAATAATAATATAATCAATAATAATAATAATAATAATAATAATAATAATATAATAATAATAATAATAATAATAATAATAATAATAATAATAATAATAATAATACTTTATTAAAAGTAATGGCTACTTCAGCAGCGTTACACCTGCAGAGATTCTTCTCTATTTTACGAATAGCGGCTTTTTCTGTGCTACTTAAACAGGCTAGTAGAGCGCCTATAGAGGTCATGATCAAATACAGTGTCAAAATAGGTGTATATATTTGAATTTTACAGATAAACTATGATACCATAGACATCAAAGTCATTAACGATTATCTCTCTCTCTCTCTCTCTCTCTCTCTCTCTCTCTCTCTCTCAATAGGAGATCAGCATGGGGCAGACCCCCTGCTGTCGACCCCAAATATAAGGAGGACGGACACCACACCAAGATCAGTCCACCCTCAGCTTCACAGCCCGAGGATGTCTGGCAGCTCCAGACGAAAGCTCGCTTCAAGAGAGAGAGAGAGAGAGAGGTGGGTTTCTCTTCTGGATTTAGGTATTTGAAACAAGCCGGGTTATTTATCATGTATTCATTTGTTACTTCATTAGTGGGCATAACAAACAGTTCTCCTTTGGTGGTGGGTCTTACCTTGAATAACTTACCTTTCTTCTCAAGGTCCTTTACAAATTCATAAGAGCTGCTTCCGGTTGGAGGAATGAAAGGTATTTTCCATGTGAGGGGGTTGAAGGTGCTGCTGGTGGTCCTTGTTGCTTCCGTTTGTGTTTGGTAACCAGCTGGAAGCCTTCGTTGGTGTCCATGGCAGGGGGTTTACTCTTTCTTCTGGAGTGGCCGTGGTGGTTTCTTCTTCGGAGGAGGTGAAAGAGTCCAATCTTGGCCTTACAGGCTCAGGTGCGTCTGAAAAGGAGGAAGCAGACGTTGTCCTTTTTCGGTTCTCTGGTGCTGTTGCCTCTGCAGTGGCAGGTGTGAGTTGAGTCAGGGGGTCCATGGCTGCATCTGTCTATCTGTGAGGGGAGAGAGAGAGAGAGAGAGAGAGTGTGGGTGTGTGTGTGTATGTTGTGTTTTACTTTTGCCTGAAGGGCCTAACTTCTGGTTTATAAGAGACACCAGCCTATCGTTCCTTTGCTACTTGCAATAAAGGAGTGCGAAAGTAAGAAGTTTTGTCTCTTAGTCCTTGCTTCAATTGGAGCTGCCAGACATCCTCGGGCTGGGAAGCTGAGGGTGGACTGATCTTGGTGTGTTGTTGTTGTTGTTGTTGGAGATTAAGCCAGCCTTGTGCTGGCACGGGCTCTTGCTCCTAGAGCAGCCCGTAACTGGAATATCTGTAAAGATACAAAAAACAGTGCTTTGGCGGTTAGTTGTAGAAAGGAGATAGGGTGACAGGCAGGATTGCAACCCCTTTGAACCTTACGGTACCCATCAGTAGGAGAGAAAGTTTTATAGCAGTGAGACTCAGCCTAGCTGGAGAGTGCTGAGTAGGAAGAAGGAAGAGAGTTTTACTTTGAGGGAAAGTTGGTGTTAAAAAGAAAGAAAAAAAAGGAGTTACCTATAAACATTTAAGGCATAATATATATACATGTGTGTATCATCTGAAAGTATTGCAATATATATCAAACCAACATTAAGCAAGTATTATAGTATATATACATGTTCATGCATACTCACACTTATACATATGCTCCCAAAGATGTTTATGACTCCCATTGCAAACAGTGAAGTAGAGGGTTTGTGCATTGTGTAGCTTTCATTGGTTTTATGTTTGCAAGACAATAGGAGATTCCCATGTGTTTATGGAGAAATGCCGTGTGATTCATCTTTTTACCTGGGAGGTGGGTGAGACATTAGGAGATTCCCATGTGTCCCTATGTTATTTAGGATGTGTCTGGTGATCTGTGCCGGTGTCAGCTCTATTTCAGTTAGGTTCGACCTGAGAGACTGTGTCTCTGGGCAGTCTAGTAGGTCGTGTTCGAGGGGCTGGAGTTGCCTCTCGGTCCACAGTACTGACATAACCTACCCTCATTTCCTATCATTTTTCCAGGTGCACAGGTATCCTAGCCTTAATCTGTGTGTGATGACAAAGTTTTCTAGTGGTTTGTTTTGTGATGTCATGAGGCGTTAGATTTGTGACACCCACATACCACTTGGACGTCCGTGAATCTTGTAGATAGTGACGTCGTACTTCACTCTCTTCTTGGAGTTTGGCATAGCTTTTTGCCATTCCTTTCCGGTGTGTGTTATGGATGGTTGCACTTTTATGCTTACGGTACTGCAGCTGAGGGCACTTTTGCCAAGGATGTCAGCTTCATCATTTCCCTGGATTCCCACATGGGTGGGTATCCAGTTTAGTGTGACTCTCCTGCCAGCAGCTTGATGTGAATTGGCCACTGATTTTATGGCTGTTATCAGTGTCACATTTCCTTTTGGATTTGTTGCTTTGATAGCGAGTATTGCTCCTTTGGAGTCAATATGCACCATTGTGTGTCCTTCTTTTAAATTGGAATTTTCTAAGGCTTTTAAGATTGCCATTAGTTCCGCTTGTAGGTAGTATGGAGGCATTGTTGGATCCTCCTCCAGCTTCCTTTGAAGTCTTGGGCAGCCACTGCTGCTGCAGTTACTGGAGCTTCTGGATCAACTGAGCCATCTGTGTAATATATGTTTTCAGCTGCTGTGTTCCTGATTGCTTCTTCTGCTGCAGTTTTCATTTGTGCTGCTGTGCACAGTGCTTTGTTTGCCGGTAGTATTGTGAATTTATACCGGATTGGGTCTTCGACCCAGAGAGGTGGTTTTTGGTATCCCTCAGGTGGGACATCCTTTGTTATGTGTTTCACGGTGTTCTGCATACCCAGTTCTCTCAGTATCTGGAGTATACTGCCCGCAAAGGTTTTGGGCGGGTCTAGTTCTTCATGCAGGTTTATACACGCCTGCATTTTGTTTTTGTGTGGTCCATTTCTGTCGTTTCTGATGGTTTTGCACAGAATGCAATATTTCTTTGGCCTATCCTGTGCTTGAGAGACTGCAGTTGTGTCTCTGCTCTCAAGAGACAAATTCTTGTCCACATTGGGGCTCCAAGTATAATAGTCCTCTCTGGCATTACTTTGGATGACTTATCCCAGCCTCTGCTGGTTTGATCCGTTTCTGAGATTTGTCAGTCAGACTGGTGCTGCATATTCTACTTGTGCTCTGATGGTTTGTATGTAGAACTTCCTGAGCAGATGGTATGTCGCATCTTCTTGTAGTGATGTGATTCTCTTTAGGGCATGAAGCCCTATTTTTGTTTTGGCTTGGAGGAGCTGTATTTCCTTCTCAGGAGATAGTGAATCTGCAATGCAGACTCCCAGATATGTGTAGCTATCCACCCAGTCTATGACGTCTCCTTTCAGTAGAAGGTTGGGTGGTTTCGATCATGTTTTATTGCCATGGCTTTTGTCTTATTTCTGTTGATTTTGAGTCCCAGTTGTGTGCACTTGTCCTCAAGTTTTTGCAAGGCTTCTTGCATCTTTTGGAGTTGTCTTTGAGGGCCGGAGCTGACGATGCAAACATCGTCAGCATACATGAAGACCTCTACTCATTGTGGTAGCTCGAGACAGGCTACATTTTCCATAAGGACATTGAATAAAAAGGGGCTTAGAATGCCCCCCTGTGGAGTGCTGTTTACAAGAGAGTAGTATTCTGACATTCTGCCTTGGAACACTACTCTTGCTTCTCTGTCTTGCATGTAGCCTTTTGTCCATGTAAGCAGGTTGCCTTTGATCCTCTTTCGGACTAGGGAGGAGAGGATGGTTGCTGCATTGGCCAATTCATATGCTTTTTCTAGATCTAAGAACACCACTATGGATTTTCTGCCATTTATGGCACTTAGCACATCTGTGAGGCACTCATGGGTGCCTACTCCTTCCCTATAGGCATAGAGCCTATGGTGTAGGGGCCCTGCTTTCCATAGTAGTCTGTTTAGAACCATTCTTTCTGCAACCTTTTCAGTGCAGCTGAGGGATATCGGCTTATATGCGCCTTCCTCTTTTGGCTTAGGTATTGGTTGCGTGTCTTGCTGTTGCCATTTCTTTGGCCTGGTGTGCTCTGCATATGTCCTGTTTACCAGGCGTAGATATACCTGTTTGGCAGGGTCTCCCATGTGTCTCAGCATGCTGTAAGTGATTGCATCTGTTCCAGGGGCTGTGTCTCTTTTCCCCTTGCTGAGTGCACTGTTTAGTTCTTCCATAGTGAAGGGTGTGTCTGTGTCATCAGGTGTGTTGCAGGCAGTATTGATTTCCCTCCACCTTGCTGGGGAAATTTCATTTATTTTTTCCCGTGTTATTTGGGGAAGGTTGTGGGATTTTGTCCTTTCTGCGAAGTTTCTGACTATATTGTCAGCTTCTTCTTGTGGGTTGGGATGGATGCTTTGCCCTGTTCTTCCTTTCCCTGCAATTTTTGCAAGGAATCTCCAGATCTGGGTTACTGGAGTTTGTCTGCTGATGTTTGCACACCAATCATACCATGCCTGTTGTTGATTTCTTTTGTCTCTTCAGTTGTGTGGGCTATTACCTCTCTGAGAAGTCTGTGCATCTCGTCAGATGGTTCCCGTCTGAAGAGTTTCCGGACTCTGTTGACTCTGGCATTGAGCTCTTTGACTCTTTCACAGTAGTACCATGCATCTTTGTGACCGATCTTGGATTGTTTGATCTTTGGCATGGACATGTTTGCTGTCTCTCTGAGTTTATTGATGAACTCTTCATAGAAGAGTTCTATGTCGTTTGCAGGGTTTTCGAGGTAGTCCCTCGCCCATCTCGTCATTGTGGCTTTGAATGTAGCCCAGTTTGCAAACTTGGGGTTCCATCTCTCTGGTGGCGGTGGTATGGGGGCCAGCTTTTTGAGCTGTAGGCCAATGTCAATGGCTATGTGGTCGCTTGTGAGGGTCTCGTGCAGCTTCCATGTTGCTTGCTCCTTTAGGGCGGAGTTTGTGAAGGTAAGATCTAGTCTTCTTCCTTTTAGGTGAGTTGGCTCTCCACTGTTTAGTAGGCACACCTCTGGGAATTCACATGATAACTGGTGTAGATGTCTCCCAGTTGTGTTTGTTTGTAGTGTAGAGTTCAGGCTTGGGTGATGTGCGTTGAAGTCTCCCCCAATTAGTGTGTTTTCCTGTGTCGCTGTACTGAAGCGTGCTTCCCCTTCAAATGTGTTGTCCCAAGCCCTGTATATGTTGGGTACCGTCAGTGTTGTGTTTGCAAGTGTGAGTTTTACACTGAGTGATTCTACATCATCTCCGCAAGGGATGTTGTCTACCTTCTTTGAGGGGATTGTGTTTTTAACCAGGGTGATTAGTCCTCTTTTAGTGTCTGTGTATGGTGTTTTGTATACTTTGTACCCTTTAAATGAGAATCTGGCGTTTTCCCTTACTAGTGTTTCTTGTAACATTATGATGTCATAGTTATTTGTTTGTGCGTGTCCTTGCAGGAATGCGTATTTATTGTTTGCACTTAGTATGTTCCACTGGAGGATTTTTATAGTGTCTGTGTCTCTGCAATCATTTGTTCTGATTGTGTTGTTGTTGTTTCCTAACTCGTCATTTGCACTTGATGTGCCTTGACTACCAACCCTGAGGTTGGCCCTGGCACTGGAGATGTACCTGGTACTGTTACTTGGGATGAAACAGACACCGAGTGTATTTGTAGTGCTATTTGCACTGTTATTATTTATTTGTGTAGGCATGGTGATGCAAAAAGTCCTCTGGACGTTCTTATGCACTTGTCAACCACTTCTTTAGCTATTTCCTCTGAGAAGTTTGATCCTGTTAGTTCTGCAAACTTGAATAGCATTTGCACTAGTAGATTTGAGAGGTCTTGAGTCTGTGCGATGTATTTATCTTGTTTTAGTTCAGGGCGAACTTCAAACCTGTTGATTTGTGGGATAGGAGGAGGAGGGGAGACTGGGTTATATGGCTTTGGGGAGCCAGGAACAGTGGAGCTTGTTTTAGGATTTGGAGTGAGGAGGATAGGTCGGGTTTCGGGAACAGGAGAGGTTAAGATGTATGTGTTTGTCGGCTTGGCCGATTCTGAGAAACTGATTTTTCTTCTTGTGTTTGTTATTTGTTTCGTTGGCGTGTGTTGGTCTGGGTGTGGTTTGAGGTGTGTTTTGTTTTCTTTTTTCTGATGTTGAGGCTGATTTTGTGTTCTGTTGTGTCTAAGCCCTCCCCCTGCAGCAGCATAGGACTGTGTCTTATGCTGGGGGTGTGTCTGTGTGTTTTGGGGGGCTTGTTGAGGCCCCCTAACTGCAGCAGCATAGGACCTTGATCCCTGCTGGGTAGTGGGAGCTGCTGTTGTCTGTTGGGGTCTGGTGTTCTGTGTGTGTGTGTGTCCAGGGAGGCTCCGAGGTGCGATTCCTTTTAGAGTATCGATTTTTTGTAGCCTTATCGGGCATTTTCTGTTCCACGCATGGTGGTTTCCCTTGCATGCGGGGTATCTGGCATTCGTTTCTTGTCCAGCTTTGAACTTATCCGTGCAGAGTTTTGTGGGATGTCTCCCACTACATACACCACAAATGGCTTTGGCAGTGCAGGCACTGCTATGGTGTCCGTACCGCTGACAGTTAAAACATCTCAGAGGTTCTGGCGTGAAGTCCATGGTGGGGAAGGAGCCCCACATGCCAAGATTCAGTGACTTTGGCTGAGTTCCTTTCCACTCTACTAGGACTTTGCGGGTTGGGTCCTTTTGTGTGGCATCTCTCTGCTTTGACCACTCTAAGATTTTCCAGAATAACCCTGGTGTCAAATTGCAGAGGGTAGTGGCATAATATAAATCTGCAGGGTTTATCCTCAGGATTGAGGTATTTGAAGCTAGCAGGGTTGTTTTTCATGTATTCATTGGTATTCACATCTGAGGGTATTACAAACAGTTCTCCCCTGGTAGTGGGTCTTACCTTGAACAACTTACCTTTCCTTTCAAGGTCCTTGACAAACTCATAGGCACTGGTTCCTGGTGGAGGAGTTATTAGGTATTTTCCATGTGAGGGTGAAGGTGCTGCTGGTGGTCCTTGCTGCTTTCGTTTGCTCCTGGTGACGACCTGGAATCCATCATTCGTGTCCATGGCAGGGGGGTCTACCGTGTCCTCTTGAGTGGCCGTGGTGGTTTCTTCTTCGGAGGAAGTGGAGGAGTCTAACCTTGGTCTAACTGCTTCAGGTGCATCTGAAAAGGAGGAGGAAGAAGACGTTGTTCGTTTCCGGTTCTCAGGTGCCTCTGGAGTGGTGTGTGTGGGCTGGGTTACAGGGTCCATGGCTGCATTCGTCTATCTGTGAGGGGAGAGAGAGAGAGAGAGAGAGTATGTGTGTTTGTGTGTTGTTATATTTTTTACTTTTGCCTGAAGGGCCTAAACCTGGTTTATGAGAGACACCAGCCTATCGTCCCTGTGCTACTTGCAATAAGGATTGCGAGAGTAGAAAGTTTGCCCCTTTGACCCTGCTTCAATCGGAGTTTTCAGACCCCAACGGCTACCGAATTTTAGGCAGGAGAGACTGTTAGTAAATGAAAATTATTTTAGAGAAACAGAGATGTCATGTGAAAATTTTCTTATAATATTTGAGAGAGCTCTCTCAGGATTATAATTCTCGGTGTCGTCGTCAATCGCCGAAAGTTCCGCCGAAAATCGCTGGAAAACTCGCCGCTATCGTCGACTGGGATGGCGCTATCGCTCGCTGCCGCTCGCGTTCGCCAGAGAAGGTCTCGGGAGAGATGTTACTGCTACGCAGGGTTCCCAGGTGTATCAGACCAAATTATCGTACCAAACCTCTTCAAATTATCGTATTTTGATTAGAATTATCGTACATTTTTCATATTATAATATAGCTGTATTTCATCTACAGCAATATATCTTTATATCTATTAATGTAAGGCTAAATAGAAAAATTGTGATGTCATTTCTATTTATTGCCAATAATGACAAAAAAAATAGAACAAAAAGAACTTTTCTGTAGGTTGTACAAAGTAGCCTGTTTAGCACTTCAGTGATTGTTATTGTCATTCTATATCACCAATGTAAACTTTAAAAAAGAAAAAGAAAAAAAATCACAACTAACATGAGTATTGCTTTAAGAAAATTGCCACTTGTTCTTAAACATCACATTACAACACCATTAAAAAAAAAAAACATGCAGCAAAATCATATAATTGTTTACTTTCAATTCTTCACTGATAGTCATTACTAATCATCAGTATTACATCAATGAAAATGAAATGGAAAATACGACAAAAAGATCACTGTTAATAATCATCAGTATTATCATCAATGAAAACGAAACTAAAAGATCAGTACTATACTGTTTATGAAGGACTCGCTAATTGTTCTTTATCATCACACTGTAATAACAATAAAAACGAAAAATATATATACAGAAAAAAATAACTTCACTGCCTTATTCATCATCCTTATCAAAGAGAGAGAGAGAGGTACATAAGGTAAAAAACCGCATGGTACAGGGGTGGACCATATACGATCAACATGAACAACCCCCAAAAAGTACATTATAACGCGTCCTGACATCGGAGATGGGCATCAGTCGCGACTTGTTGTTGGTGAGAAACGGAGCTAAAGACCTCTACTCCGGTGTCAGGAACGCGTTATAATGTACTTTTCTTGGTGTTGTACACATTGATCGTACATGGTCCACCCCTGTACCATGCGGTTTTTTTTTACCCTATTTGTCTGTTACCTTTCCATATCTTATTTTTTGCCTTCTACTCCTTTTAAGCTTTACTTATTTTCAGGCGGTGAATAACCTTGGGTGCCTTATAGCCTTGAATCTTCTAAATTCCTATAAGTTGACGAAAAGGTTCAAATTATCGTACATTTCCAGTAATTATCTTACACATATCGCGAATTATCGTATATCGTACGCTCGTTATCGTTTATCGTACAGAGGGTCAAATTATCGTACTCGTACGATAATTATCGTACGTCTGGGAACCCTGCTCCTACGGAGGCCGAGCAGCAACTTGGGGGGGCTTGGTGTGGTGTTCGTCTTCCTTATATTTGGGGTTGACAGCAGGGGGTCTGCCCCATGCTGATCTCCTATTGGCTGGTGGCGGTGAGTCTTCGTTTTTATTGGTGGCTTGAACCATGTCTCAAGCCACTTTCTCCGAGTCGATGGTTGCGATGCTGCAGATCCTGCAGCCGTCTAGACCTCCTGAGTGGCGCGGTAACGTTGATGGGTATTGCGCTATGCTGTGGGACGTCACGGCTAATTTGATTTCCATCGGATGCAGGAGTACCTCGTTCGGGGGCGTTGTCTTCCGTGGAGTTGTCGTGATCAGTGGAGTCATTGTTGGTGGCAGGTATTCTCATACTCGTAGGGAGGAGAAATTCTTCCTGCGTTGTATTCAGTGTAGGTTTTATTTGCTGGATGAGTAGCGCCTCCAGCAGGCGCAACCGACGGGCATCAGGAGCCTTCCCAATGATCCTCGTGTTCTGTATGATGACATCCCAGGAGATGGCCTCTTGATGTTTGGTGCGGGCGTGATTCTTGAAAGCCCCCTCTTGGGCGTGGCATGAGAGTCTCTTCGACAAGTGCATGGTAGTCATACCTACGTAGGCGCCACTGCATTCACAGACTGGGCATGCATACTGGTACACTACATACATCTGCTTCAGGGGGTCTTGTACCTGTGGAGAGGGGTTATTTTTCATAATAAGGTCGCGCGTCCTCCGATTCTGGTAATATAGGATCTGCAGCATCGCAACCATTGACTTGGAGAAAGTGGCTTGAGACCTAGCTCAAGCTACCAATGAAAACGAAGACTCACCGCCACCAGCCAATAGGAGATCGGCATGGGGCAGACCCCCTGCTGTCAACCCCAAATAGAAGGAGGACGGACACCACACCAAGATCAGTCCACCCTCAGCTTCCCAGCCCGAGGACGTCTGGCAGCTCCAGACGAAAGCTCCTTCAAGAGAGAGAGAGAGAGAGAGAGAGGGAATCGTTGATGACTTTGATGACTATGGTATCATAGTTTATCTGTAAAATTCAAATATATACACCTATTTTGACACTGTATTTGATCATGACCTCTATAGGCGCTCTACTAGCCTGTTTAAGTAGCACAGAAAAAGCCGCTATTCGTAAAATAGAGAAGAATCTCTGCAGGTGTAACGCTGCTGAAGTAGCCATTACTTTTAATAAAGTATGCTTGAGAGAGGGTCTTCTTCCTAAGTACACTATTATTTTTTTTTTTTTTCTCTCTCTCTCTCTCTCTCTCTCTATCACAGTCCTCCAATTCGACTGGGTGGTATTTATAGTGTGGGGGTCCGGGTTGCATCCTGCCTCCTTAGGAGTCCATCACTTTTCTTACTATGTGCGCCGTTTCTAGGATCACACTCTTCTGCATGAGTCCTGGAGCTACTTCAGCCTCTAGTTTTTCTAGATTCCCTGTCAGGGATCTTGGGATCGTGCCTAGTGTTCCTATGATTATGGGTACAATTTCCACTGGCATATCCCATATCCTTCTTATTTCTATTTTCAGATCTTGATACTTATCCATTTTTTCCCTCTCTTTCTCTTCAACTCTGGTGTCCCATGGTATTGCGACATCAATGAGTGATACTTTCATCTTGATTTTGTCAATCAACGTCACGTCTGGTCTATTTGGACGTATCATATCTGTTCTGATACCATAGTTCCAGAGGATCTTTGCCTGATCGTTTTCTATCACTCCTTCAGGTTGGTGCTCGTACCGCTTATTACTGCAAGGTAGCTGATGTTTCTTGCACAGGCTCCAGTGGAGGGCTTTTGCCACTGAATCATACCTCTTTTTGTACTGGTTCTGTGCAAGTGCCGGGCATTCGCTTGCTATGTGGTTTATGGTTTAATTTTTCGTATTGCACTTCCTACATATGGGAGAAATGTTATTTCCGTCTATCGTTCTTTGAACATATCTGGTTCTTAGGGCCTGATCTTGTGCCGCTGTTATCATTCCTTCAGTTTCCTTCTTTAGCTCTCCCCTCTGTAGCCATTGCCACGTGTCATCGCTGGCTAGTTCTTTAGTCTGTCTCATGTATTGTCTGTGCATTGGTTTGTTGTGCCAGTCGTCTGTTCTGTTTGTCATTCTTCTGTCTCTGTATATTTCTGGGTCTTCGTCTACTTTTATTAGTTCTTCTTCCCATGCACTCTTAGCCACTCGTCTTCACTGGTTTTCAGATTTTGCCCCAGTCCTCTATACTTAGAAGTCCTCTCCCTCCTTCCTTTCGTGTTATGTATAGTCTGTCCGTATTTGCTCTTGGGTGTAGTGCTTTGTGTATTGTCATATGTTTCCTGGTTTTCTGATCTATGCTGCGGAATTCTGCCTTCGTCCATTCCACTATTCCTGCGCTGCATCTGATTACTGCACTGTCCATGTGTTTATGGCTTTTATCATATTTCCGCCATTGAGTTTTGACTTGAGTATCGCCTTGAGTCTCTGATTATATTCTTTCCTGATCGTGTCCTTCATCTTTTGGTGTTTTATATCCCCTCCTTCCATTATTCCCAGTTATTTGTATCCTGTCTCATCTATGTGTTTGATGTTGCTCCCATCTGGTAGCTTTATCCCTTCAGTTCTTGTTACTTTGCCCTTTTGTATGTTGACTAAGGCGCATTTTTCTATTCCAAACTCCATCCTGATGTCCCCAGATACATTCCTTACAGACTGATTAGGGTATCTATTTCCTTGATGCTCTGACCCATACAGCTTGATGTCGTCCATGAACGTCATGATGGTTAATTCTGTTGCCTCTTTTCTTGAGTTTGGTACCCCGGCATCCATCTTCTGTAGTACTTTTTTGTGTTCATGGAATCATGGCTACTGCGAAGAGTAGTGGGGACAGTGAGTCTCCCTGGAAGATCCCTCTCCTGATATTAACCTCTGCTAGTCTTATTCCAGAGCTTGTAAGTATTGTATTGTATTCCAGTTGCGCATTGTATTTTTGAGGAAGCTGATGGTGTTTTCCTCTGTCCCATATATTTTCAGGCATTCTATTAGCCATGTGTGTGGTATCATGTCGAAGGCTTTCTTATAGTCTATCCATGCCATGCTTAGGTTGGTTTTCCTTCTCCTACTGTTCTTCATTACCATTTTGTCTATCAGGAGCTGGTCTTTTGTGCCCCTACACTTCCTTCTGCAGCCTTTCTGTTTGTTGGGGATGGTGTTTGTCTCCTCTAGGTAGTTGTATAGCCTTTCACTGATGATACTTGTTAGTAACTTCCACATTATTGGTAGGCAGGTGATAGGCCTGTAGTTACTGGCTATATTTCCCTTACTCTTGTCTTTTTTGTACTAATGATGTCCTTCCTGTGGTCATCCATTTGGGTGCATGGTGATTTGAGATACAACGCTGGAGTTGTTCTGCTATTTCTGGGTGTAGGGCCTTGAAGTTTTTGAGCCAGTATCCATGGACTTCATCGGGACCTGGGGCTTTCCAGTTTGGCATTTTCTTTAGTTGGTGTCTGACTGTGTTCCCTGTCGTGATCTCTGTGAATCTTTGTTTTTTAATTCTCCCTGTTTTCTTCTTCCTTGACTTCCTGGAGCCATGTTGCATGTTTGTTGTGTGATACCGGATTGCTCCATATGTTTTCCCAGAGTCTCTTACTTGGTTCGGCTTCAGGAATTTCTTGGTGGTTTCTGTTGGTATCCCTTATTCCTGTTCATGTACCGTTGGATCTTATGTGCTTTGGCCTTAAGCCTCTGTTTTACATCTTCTATTGTGTTGTTTAGTCCCCTCTCTTGTACTTTGTATTTCTCGTTGAGTTCCTCCCTTGTTTTCTTGCTTCTTAGCCTTTTTTCTGCCATCTCTTTCAGTTTACTCAAGTCAGTTCTCATCACCATGATTTGCTTTTCCAGTCGCCTTTTCCAAGGAGTTTGCTGTTTTTGGTTTCTGTTGGGTTGGTTGTGCTGGTGGTGTTGGTGTTCGTATCCCCATCAGTTCTGCTACTAATCTTGCTCCTGCATATGCCAAGTTATTTGTTTCTGTGATACTGGTGGTGTGTATTATGCCCATTATTTCATTGACCTCACTTGTTTTCTCCCTTAATTTCTTGGAGTTGTAGGCTTTCATGGAGGGGATCTTTGTTCTCTCTGTATCTGGCTTCATCCATTGTCTAATCTTTTCTACCCATTCCGTCCTCTCTGTTACTTTGTCGGTGTTTCTTCGTGTGTCGTTGTTTGATACCTCATCCTCCCTGTCGTCTTCTGTGGCATCGTCTCTCAGTTCGTCTTCGTGTAATTCGTTGTCGTGTGACATTTCCCTTTCCTGTTCTTCTCTTTCTGTTGGGGAGAGCCAGTTCTTTTTCTTTATGTTCCTTACTTGGTCTGCCAGCCTCTGCTCTGTTTGGGGGGTGTTATTCCTCTCATTCCAGGTGTTGACCAACCTTCTTCTATATCCTCTCTCCGTCGTGTTGCTTCTGATGTAGCATCTCCATATTTCCTTATTTTCTTCTCTTGTCCATTTCATTACATTATTATTATTATTATTATTATTATTATTATTATTATTATTATTATTATTATTATTATTATTATTATTATTATTATTATGCTCTATCACAGTCCTCCAATTCGACTGGGTGGTATTTATAGTGTGGGGTTTCCTTCCGGGTTGCATCCTGCCTCCTTAGGAGTCCATCACTCTTCTTACTATGTGTGCCGTTTCTAGGATCACACTCTTCTGCATGAGTCCTGGAACTACTTCAGCCTCTAGTTTTTCTAGATTCCTTTTCAGGGATCTTGGGATCTTGCCTAGTGCTCCTATGATTATGGGTAGCGATTTCCACTGGCATATCCCATATCCTTCTTATTTCTATTTTCAGATCTTGATACTTCTCCAATTTTTCCCTCTCTTTCTCTTCAACTCTGGTGTCCCATGGTATTGCGACATCAATGAGTGATACTTTCTTTCTTGACCTTCGTCAATCAACGTCACGTCTGGTCTGTTGCACGTATCACCACCCTATCCGTTCTGATACCATAGTCCCAGAGGATCTTTGCGTGATCGTTTTCTATCACTCCTTCAGGTTGGTGCTCGTACCACTTATTACTGCAAGGTAGCTGATGTTTCTTGCACAGGCTCCAGTGGAGGGCTTTTGCTACTGAATCATGCCTCTTTTTGTATCTGGTTCTGTGCAAGTGCCGGGCATTCACTTGCTATGTGGTTTATGGTTTCACTTTTCGTATTGCACTTCCTACATATGGGAGAGATGTTATTTCCGTCTATCGTACTTTGAACATATCTGGTTCTTAGGGCCTGATCTTGTGCCGCTGTTATCATTCCTTCAGTTTCCTTCTTTAGCTCTCCCCTCTGTAGCCATTGCCAATTGTCATCGCTGGCTAGTTCTTTAGTCTGTCTCATGTATTGTCCGTGCATTGGTTTGTTGTGCCAGTCCTCTGTCTTTCTGTCTCTCCTGTCTCTGTATATTTCTGGGTCTTCGTCTGCTTTTATTAGTCCTTCTTCCCATGCACTCTTTAGCCACTCGTCTTCACTGGTTTTCAGATATTTCCCCTTGCCCAGTGCTCTGTTTTCGATGTTGACGCAGTCCTCTATACTTAGTAGTCCTCTCCCTCCTTCCTTCCTTTCGTGTTATGTAGTCTGTCCGTATTTGCTCTTGGGGTGTAGTGCTTTGTGTATTGTCATATGTTTTCCTGGTTTTCTGATCTATGCTGCGGAGTTCTGCCTTCGTCCATTCCACTATTCCTGCGCTGTAAATCTGATTACTGGCACTGCCCATGTGTTTTTAATGGCTTTTATCATATTTCCGGCGTTTGAGTTTTGAACTTGAGTATCGCCTTGAGTCTCTGCATATTCTTTCCTATCGTGTCCCTTCATCTCTTGGTGTTTTTATATCTCCCCTCCTTCCATTATTCCCAGGTATTTTGTATCCTGTCTCATCTATGTGTTTGATGTTGCTCCCTCTGGTAGCTTTCTATCCCTTCAAGTTCTCGTTACTTTGCCTTTTTTGTATGTTGACTAAGGCGCATTTTTTCTATCCAACTCCATCCTGATGTCCCCAGATACAATCCTTACAGTCTGGATAGGGTATCTATTTCCTTATGCTCTTACCATACAGCTTGATGTCGTCCCATGAACATCAGATGGTTGATTCTGTTGCCTCTTTTCTTGAGTTGGTACCGGCATCCATTTTCTGGTAGTACTTTTGTCATGGGAATCAATGGCTACTACGAAGAGTATGGGGGACAGTGAGTCTCCTGGAAGATCCTCTCCTGATATTAACCTCTGCTAGTTTTATTCCATAGCTTGTAATATTGTATTCCAGTTGCGCATTGTATTTTTGAGAGCTGATGGTTTTTTCCTCTGCCCCATATATTTTCAGGCATTCTATTAGGCCCATGGGTGTGGTATCATGTCGAAGGCTTTTCTTATAGTCTATCCTGCCATGCTTAGGTTGGTTTTCCTTCCCTCCTACTGTTCTTCATTACCATTTTTGTCTATCAGGAGCTGGTCTTTGTGCCCCTACACTTCTTCTGCAGGCCTTTCTGTTGGTGGGGGATGGGTGTTTGTCTCCTCTAGGTAGTTTGTATAGCCTTTCACTGATGATACCTGTTAGTAACTTCCACATTACTGGTAGGCAGGTGATAGCCTGTAAGTTTACTTGCTATGTTTTCCCTTACTCTTGTCTTTTTGTACTAAGGATGTTCTTCCTGTGGTCATCCCATTTGGGTGCTTGGTGAGTTGAGCTACATGCTGGAGTTGTTCTGCTATTCGTGGGTGTATGGGCCTTGAAGTTTTGACCTGTAATCCATGGACTTCATCGGGACCTGGGGCTTTCCGTTTGGCATTTCTTTAGTTGGTGTCTGACTTGTGTCTGTCGTGATCTCTGTGAATCTTTGTTTTATCCCTTTCCTGTTTCTTCTCTTTTTTTTGTTGGGGAGAGCCAGTTCTTTTTCTTTATGTTCCTTACTTGGTCTGCCAGCCTCTGCTCTGTTGGGGGGTGTTATTCCTCTCATTCCAGGTGTTGTCCAACCTTCTTCTATATCCTCTCTCCGTGGTTGCTTCTGATGTAGCATCTCCATATTTCCTTATTTTCTTCTCTTGTCCATTTCATTACATTATTATTATTCATGATTATTATTCTTATTATTATTCCTATTATTATTATTATTATTATTGATTAATTTATTATTATTATTATATTATATTATTATTATTCAATTGAGTGTCACCAGGGCTGCCTAACTTGTTTTTTCTGTATACCAAGATATAACAACAAACATGAATTCAGTGTTATTTTCATTTAAATTTATATACCTTTTTTGACATTCGTTTCTTTCCACTTGTAAGAACTTCAACCAGTTTCATCAGCAAATAGCTTCAGATTCACTACATGTGTCCGTGGTATATTTGACAAATCAATAATATGAATATAGAACAGGATGGAAAATGAAGATGAATTCCAGTCCGCATACAATTCTTTCTTGAAATGAATTAAGTAGTCTTGCAGGCAATCGAGTACTGCTTCAGTGTTTTCAGCGAACCACAAAGCTTTTATAGTAGTTCATACACAAGGATTCGAAAGCTATTGTGAGACTAAACAAAACCACAATGCCACATTTATCCTCTTCCCTCATTTCCAATATATCGCTTGAAACAGAACACACAAGAATCTCCGTGAAATATAATATCTTGCGCGTTGACTAATTATTCAGTAAAGCTTTAACCTTTACCATAATATATATTGTAGTTTATCAAGAAATATATTTTAGCAATTTCGACACAGATGATGAACTCGAAAGTCTGTTTGCGAAAAAGTGATTGTAGCCAATCCTCTTTTATAAACGGCACTACTTATAATTTTCAACACTTGGAGAGATGGACCATAGGATATGTCTATTATTATTATTTTGATTTTTTTTAATATCGGTATTCTACATAATCAAAGACGCTATAAATCCCTATTTCTGGTTTTAGTTCCCAGATCTGTTTTTTTCAATGCAGCGCCTATTCTTTCTACTTCAACCAACGAATATAGCAATAGCAGTGTCATCAATGGCAGTCCTTGTATTGACAAATGGCAGTCCTTGTATTGACGGGAATCTCTCTACGTGCATTAACAACTTCACATTTTGTCTTCAGTGGATTCACCTGATTAGAAACGCGTGTGGGCCGTATTTATCTATAGCTTTATCTGCATTAGTTTCCTCTCTATAAAATTAAGAGTAGTCGCTTGCCTCATAACGGCTTTACGCGAAATTATCAGTTCTAATGGCAACCGTTTTCGTCGTCAGCTTACTTGTTCCCATTACCACTCCTGCACATTTTTCACTCTTTCCTGGTAACTGGCTAATCAATTATTTTCTTCTCCACCACGAAACGCGCTTGTTTTTTATTAAGTACCTCTGGTAATTTTGTCTGCTATAGTATTTTGTCATAGACTTCGAATGTTTGTTTCTTTGTAATTTACTATAGTAAAAGACACGTTAATAAGAAAAACTGCTAGTTAAGTTTGAGCACATACTTTTTTTCGATGGTCATCATTCTTCCCTTGATAACTGAAGACGAGATAGTTACAGATATTATACTGAAATAGATAGCGTACTTATGGAAGAAACTAGAACATTCTACAACTGCTGACGACAGAAACCCTTGATGAGGCTTGATCTTTATATATACCAGCTAAGACTTGAAGAAATTATTGACAGTGGGTATACGATACTTCTAGCTATACTTTTCCCCCTTTTTCGAGTTTCTAATTATCGTAACAGAAAGCAAGATAAAAGGTGAGTGGTCGATTTTAAGGAATCTATAACCAAAATAGTTTAGAGCAAATTTCAGTTGACGCAGTAAGCGAATTATTATATTCTATGTACATGTCATTATGTTACACATATATACAGTATTTATACAGTATCTATTTTGTCAATATAACTAGATTTAATTACAATTAGGGCAACAACACAGCTGAAATCAATTTAGGTTAACTCGATATCTATGAACGTCGTGTAATTGTTTGTTTACATTTTGAGGTGACACTGGTCAGCATTATACGAGTACGGCTCATACGATCACTTGGTTATCTTTCAAAGGCAACTACATTCTGTGGTAAGTTGTACTGTTTGATTTTGAAATAGTGATATCATTCTTATGAATGGACGAAGATTTATTTCTCGTGAACAACCTGTGCACCAGGCCTGTCCGGGGTTAGCGGTCTAGGTAGGTAGTAGCTACCTACTAGGTACATACCTAGGTAGTAGGTAGCTAGGTACCTATTCTTTTATGTTATTTGCAAGATTAAGCTTAGGTAGTAGCTGCAAAAGAATGTTGTCCTTGTGTGGTTCGCCTTTCTTCTCGCTAGCTACGTACATGAACCTTATAGCTAGTTGGACTGGTTAGCTTGTGTTTTAGGAAATTCTGGCCGTTTTGTTTTCCATTTGTCATTGCGAGGTACCTAGGTAGTACCTAGGTACTAGGGCTATGCCCATAATTTAAAGGGGACCTCAGTGGAAAGTCGTGGTTTATACTAGGTGAGGGGCATCATAACCATACAGGTAGTATGATACATCTTAACAATATAGGTAGGTAGTACGTATATGAAATTAGTCAGTGTTTTACCTCAGATTAGCTAGTAGGTAGTACTAGGTAGTTCCGAATTGGCCATCTAGGCACGTAATTGGGGTACCTTTTACTGTTGAGTACACCTGGGAATTTTTCAAGAGATAGCCTACCTAGAACTGGGTGAAATGGCTTAGCTAGGAGCTTTTACTTCCCTTGATCAAAATTTTGCTTTTTATTAATGGGAAATTACAATTCTCTTTCCTGAGCCTGTCATTACTCAAATGAAGTGTGAATGGTTTAGCAGCACTATTTCAGATTGTGATTCTTTATGGCCATGTAGCTGTGTACAAGCTGTTCTTTTAAATCCTATGGTTTTCCATGGTACTACCTAATGCTACACATTCTTTGTATTTCAGATTTTTGGTACTTTACTTATTATAGAAATAGAAATGGAAGCAAGTAATGATAAAGAAGAAGAAGAGAGCTCAAACCCTGATGAGGATTTTGAAGTTGTTCTTCCCAATGAGGCATCAAAATCGCTAATGATATCAGATTCAGGAAGATCATCACAAGCGTTAAGTCCCATCAGGAAACCAACAGTGGGTGCTGCTTGTGGTCAGTTTTTGAATGATAAGAAGACAGCAGAGTCTTATCACCAGGAGAGGGACCTAGATGTTCAAGGATGCAAAGATGAGCAAGATTTGCAAATACATTCTGCAGCAGTTGTTAAAAGTTCAGAAGTGAGTTGACATTGTATACCAGTCTTATTGTCTCTTCATTTTCTTGTGAAATTAAACATTAAATGTACAATGATTTCTTGCAAGTTTTGATTAGTCTTTAGGATGCTTTTGAAATTATTTATGCAGGGAATTGTGCAATGTAACTGCTTATTTAATTGCAGGTAGAATTTCCAGTACAGTTTCGTGAACTACAGTCTAACACAGATTTAAAGAGGCCACCGTCTAACTGGCTGCAAGATCACTCCTCCATCAGATTGCCCAATCCAACATTGAAACATGCAGATTTCTCCAGGTAAATTGTTATTGTATTAGTATAATGTAGCATGTCTTGAAATTCGGCATCAGCTTTAAACACTTTCATTTTTATATGTGACAAAGTAAAACCTTTTCTTGATCTTTGTTGATTTTGGCATGAAAAATTTTTTCTTTGGTCTTTCCCAATGTTTGGCATGGGTGTGGTATTGAGTGACAAATTTTAAAATTGCATTTTTGTGTTTACAAGGGCAGAGATTTCTGGGTTAAAAGCAATTAGATTTCCTACTGGAAAGACAAATCACTGCTGCTTAACAGGTTCAACTAACAATAAGTACAGTAAATGCATCTATATTGGATGTTGATTATATTGGTAGCCTTTCCTTCCCTGACAATATATGTGGTTCAGACAATATATTTGGTTCAGTGGTCATAGGTTGATATTAACCAAACCTGTAGGTCCTCATTTGTTCCAATACGTAATACAAACCATCGGTCCTTTAACAATAGGAAGTAGCTAGCGGCAGCTGGAACAGTCGTAAGCTTCGAACAAGGGGAGAATGGTAGTTAACTGCTTGTCCGATCGTTGCGCGGCATGGATCAAGAGATGGAGCTTTCGCCGCGCCCCCTGGTCGCCCGTAGAGTGTGTCCCGGGCTGGAGGGGCGTAAATGCGGCAGATTTCGCTCCTTTGTGGATGTGGATCCACATGAACTATGTACAAGGTGTCGGGGGCGAGAATGCTCCCGAGCCGAACCATGTGTAACGTGTGTTGATTGGTCCGAGGCGCAGTGGGTTCTGTACGAGGGCAGGAAGAGACGTAGGCCTACAAAGGAGTCGTCGGAAAGCTCTCCAGCGACTCCTTTGGTAACGGATACCTCGTCTTCCTTCTTGCCCCCTGGTCAGCCCCCACGTTTCGCGCCTTCCCCTGCGGGGGCGGGTAGCGGAGTCCTTCTCCTCACTTGATCCGTCGAGTGTGGAGGAGGGCGCTCGCTACCCGGACGTACAGTTGTACTCGGGGTCTTCCGTCCGCTCTGGGTGGGGTTCGTCTCCCCCCAAGCGCGAGGGAACCCCTCTAATTCACCCGACTGTTGCTTCCGCAGGTGTGCCACCTGGGACAGGTGTGGGAGTCACTGGGATTGCAGGGAGTGCTGAGCATCCAGGGGCTAATCCAGCGGTTGGCGGGGTCGGCAGTGGTCACACATGGTGTGGTGACCACTACCACTACTACGATCACGACTCCGGCCTATGGCATGCCTCCGCACTTAGTCTACACGCCGCATGTGACGACAGTGACACCGACAGCTGCGATTCAAAGACCTCTCGCTGCCGTGTCAAGGAGAACTGTGCCACCGCCACCTGGGTTCTTTGTGCTGCCGACCCCGGACTTCCGCTGCCCTAAAAGCTCTCCCTTAGACTTGCCGCCAGTACCGAGAATGCAGGTAGCTGCCGACAAGACGCTTGGCTCCCCTGTTGCGCTGGTACCGCCTTACCTGTTGCTGTGCCTGCCGCTCCCGCTGTTCCAGACGCTGACGCTCCTGTTGTTCCTGCTGTTCCTGTGCCTGTTCCTGTCGTTCCTGTTGTTGGTGGTGCTGCTCCAGGCTCAGGTCTTTCCGGACAGGTGCAGTCGGGCCCTGTTGCTTCGGCAACTGCCCCGGCTCCCTCCTGGATGGAAGACCTGACGTCTGTCCTGCGGAGCCTGGCGAAGAAGAGGAAGAAGAGAGGAAGGTGTCGTCGTCGTCTTCATCGTCTTCTTCGTCGTCTGCTGCCTCCTCTTCCCCTTCGACTTCTAAGGCTACCAAGCCGAAGAAGAAGAAGGTTGCCTCCTCCCCCCCCTAAGAAGGCTCCTTCAGGACCTTCTAAGGGCCCGTCTCGCTCTGGCGATTCGGGGGGCTCTTCTGCTCAGGGCCCGTCTCTCCTTCTGCAAAGAAGAAGACGGGGACCAGAGGAGTACCAGCTTCGGCTGGCACTTCCTCGCCTGGTACTAGCGGTTCTGCCGCTAAACCAGGATCTGCCTCGGCTTCTCGTTCGCGAGAAGTACCGAGTGGACGGTCTCCCGCGGGAGACCGTCCAGCCAAAGTCTCGACGCCTGAGTTCGCTCGCCATCAAGACCGAGGCGCGGAGCAGAAGACTGGCGAGAGTCGTGCAGACGACTCTCGCCAGGCCAGCGGACGCTCTCGCAGCGACCAGCTGGCTGCTCGGGTAGACGTGACGGTCTCCGACCGGCCACGGGCTGAGGTGAGGAAGGGGTCCCCGCGGCCGTCGGTACCAGCCTCGGCCGGTACCAGCGGCTCGACGCGCCAAGAGGTGGACGCGACAGCGAGCCTAGCAGGTCGCCTGACCGCCGCTCCCATCGGGACCGGGCGGAGATGGCAACCAGCAACAGCTCGCCTGACGATCGGGATCGACGTTCTCAGCCGAGCCTCTCGCCTCAGGTGAGCGGCAAGGCCAGGCCTGCAGCTCAGCCGCAGCTCTCCAAGCACGCTGGTCCTGCCAGCGAGCGAGGGGGGAGCGTCAGGTCTGCCTCTCCAGTACCTTCAACCTCCTCGGGCTACACCGGGAGGAGCGAGGCGTAGGTAGGTATGGGTATGCGAGGGGTGCGCTTCTCGTGATCCCGCTACGACGCCGTACGCACCAGGCACGGTTCTAGGACCGGCCAGGACGTACGCGCAAGTAGCTGGAGGCGACCGTGAGGGGTCTGTCGCTGTTCCTCCTTCTGAAGGAGGAGTGTCTCGGGATCTGTTCTTGCTGGAGGGACTGGACGGTCCTACTCCTCAAGATGCAGTTACTCCCGAGATACAGAGGAACTTTGCAGAAGTCATTAAGCTGATTCGTCAGCATAATGGCCTTGCAGAAAGATCGCCGCTACCACCTTCTGAGCCCACGTCCTGGCTCGAGTCATTTTGGGGCCCGAAGAGGGAACCCAAGATGATGGTGGGATTGCCGCGATCGGAGCTTGCAGACTTGGTCCTGGACCAAGTGGAGAATCTCGTCTCAGGGCGAGAGGACTCGCTGAAGTCCGGTCGGTCTTCCAAGCTGCTTCCACCTCCCCTACAGCGTCAGAGGCGTTTCTATGTGCCATCGGAAGATCCAATACCGCCGAAACAGGTTAACCCGGAGTTAGCAAGGCTGACTCCAGGTGTGTCCCTGCAGCAGCTCCTGTCGGAGAACCTCTGGTTCTCGCAGCAGGAGGCACTCGCCCTGGAATCTACCGCTATGGCAGCATTCCAGGCAGTCTCTTGGTTGGATTTGTGGTCCCTCACAATATCCAAAGTCGCGGCTGGCTCTGGGAGCTCTGCTCTCGAAGACGACCCGTCTTTCAGGAGACTGTGCCAGTCTGGAGGAAGAGCTATCTCTTACCTCGCCCATCAGACTGCTAAGCTGTGGGCCAACTTGGTTCTTCGTCGTAGGGACGCAGTCCTTACCCGAGTGACCAAGGGGGCTGGGCGTGAGGCGGCACTCGGTCTTCGTTACGGACCCATTAGGAGTTCCACTGCTCTCTTTCCCGGAGAGATGGTGGACGCTGCGGTGGAAAGGCGGCGCACTGATGACAGTGACCGCTTGGTTCACCAGGCAGTCTCGAAGGTTTCTGGGCAATCTCGAGTAACTGCGGCTAAGCCTAAGAGTTTAGCTGGCGCTTCCACGGCTACTAAGACGGTTGCTCCGCCTAAGCCCCGTGTGAAGACTCCTGTTGCTTCGACTTCTGCGAGAGGAGGCCATAACCAGCCCTCCTCCCAGACCTCCTTTCCCCGAGGAGGTGGTGGGAAGAAGTCGAAGCGAGGTGGGAAACGCTAGGGACGGCGTTCCCCCTCACCTGCTGCCGGAAATGGGGGGATGCCTGGCCAGCCATTGGGCAACTTGGCAGCGCTACGGCGCCGAGACCTGGATAGTAGACGTCCTTCGGGAGGGATATCTACTACCCTTCGAATCTCGGCCCCCCCTCATCTCCAAACCGGTCCATCTACAAACCTATGTCCGGGGATCATCAAAGGACAACGCTCTTCGACAGGAGATCAAGACCATGCTGGCGAAACGAGCTGTAGAAATCGTAGAGGATCAGTCACCGGGCTTTTACAGCCGCCTTTTCCTAGTGGAGAAGGCAACGGGGGGCTGGCGTCCGGTGATAAACCTCTCTCCCCTGAGCGAGCCGTGCTCGACTCGATCAGGGGGAACGATTTCATGCTTTCAGTGGACTTGAAGGATGCATATTTTTAAATACCCATCCATCAGTCCTCCAGAAAGTACCTCCGCTTCATCTTCGACGGGACGGTGTACCAATTCAGGGCACTTTGTTTCGGTCTGTCAACCGCCCCACAGGTGTTCACGCAAGTGTTCACTCTGGTGTCGGCTTGGGCCCATTCGCACGGGATACGTCTTCTGAGGTATCTCGACGATTGGCTGGTCCTGGCGAGCTCCTGCTCGCAGTTGCTACAGGACAGGGATCGGCTCCTCAAGTTTTGTCACGATCTGGGGATTGTGATAAACTACGAGAAGTCCGATCTCGAAACCCAAAGCAGAAGATGAAGTTACCTGGATGCTGATCGACACGGTAGCAGGGCAAGTCTTTCCCGCAGACTTGCGGATCAGCAAATTCAGGGAGGCAGCCGGCCGGTTCCTGTCTCGGCAGGAACAGGCAGCGCAGCAATGGCAAGTCGTGATCGGCCATCTGTCGTCACTCGAGAAGTTAGTCCCTCACGGGTGTCTTCACCTGCGGTCTCTCCAGTGGAGACTAAGGGAGAGTTGGTCTCAGGCAAAGGATCCACCTTACTTCCCCGTGGCTCTCACGGAGAAGGTGAGGCAGGACCTAGCCTGGTGGCTCGACGACAAGAACCTCTTAAGAGGAGTGCCCATCCGCACTCCCCCCCCGGAGATGCTGCTGTTCTCAGACGCATCGACCGAGGGATGGGGCACACACCTGGAGGAGTTGCTGGCTGCAGGTGTGTGGGACCATCACGACAAGCACCTTCACATCAATGTCCTGGAACTCAAGGCGGCGTTCTACGCTCTCCAAGAATTCCAGGGCCGCTTGGTGGGACACTCAGTGGTGTTGATGTGCGACATCATCACAGTAGTGGCATACGTCAACAAGCAGGGGGGCCTAGTGTCTCTCCCGCTACACCAGTTGACCGTGCAGGAGCACGAGTGGGCCGCTGCTCACTCGATAGAGCTGTCAGCCCGCTACATTCCAGGCTAGAGGAATGTAGTAGCGGACAAGCTCAGCCGTCGGGATCAGGTGATAGGAACCGAATGGTCTCTACACCCAGACGTGGCGGAAAGGCTCTTCAACCTGTGGGGGCGACCGGTCGTAGACCTGTTCGCTACCCGGCACAACAGAAAACTGCAGGTTTCATACAATGAACTTACCTGTCAGATATATACATAGCTAAGACTCCGTCGTCCCCGACAGAAATTCAAATTTCGCGCCACTCGCTACCGGTAGGTCAGGTGGTATACCTGCCTGCCCTGGCGGCAGGACTAGGAACCATTCCCGTTTTCTATCATATTTTCTCTGTCGCCGGTGGTATCAACATTGTTGTTACTACCTCCTGACTGGAATTCACTTTTCAAGACTTTATTGATCATCTTTATTGGATTTCTTGGTGACGTACTGGATTGTTGTTTTGGCATTCGCTACTGTGGACTGGATTTGGACTTGCTTTTGATTTTTCTAATAGAATGTCTGATTCAAGTGTTAGTGTGAGAGTGTGTGTGAATGTAGGCTGCAAGGTGAGGATACCGAAGGCTTCGGTTGATCCTCACACTGTATGTCGTAAATGTAGGGGGTTTTGACTGTTCTTAGCTAACACCTGTATTGAGTTGTGAAAAGTTGGATGCTAATGAATGGAAGACTCTAACTTCTTACTGGGGGGTGAAGGAAGTTTAGGAGGGAGGGATAGGATTAGACGGGCTGCACAAAAGAGTGTGAGTACAAGGCCTATTGAGCCTTTTTCTGAGTCTAACTCTCCTTTTGTTAATGAATATGATTCTCGATATGTATCTGAATCCTCACAGGCTTTGCATTCGGATTCGGCTTCTGAAATCGCAATCTGAAGGCTACTCTTCGTAAAATGAAGACAAAGATGGCGGCCATGCAAGGTAAGGCTAGTGATTGTGATTTACTAAGTGAAGTGAGTGTTCCCAGTGTTGTGGAGGGGGCGTCTGACCGTCCCTGCGATGCTCCCAGGCCTAGACCTCTTCCAAACTCACATACCCAGAGGAGTAGGAAAGTCGAAAGTCGTACGGAGGTTGTGGGGAATCCCAACGGTCAGGCGTCCCTTCAGCAAGGTTCTTGTTTTCGTTACAGTCTGCTCAGGACCGCTCTAATAGAAGCGTCCTACGAGATTGTTTCTCGTCGTCCGGTTCTCCTTCACCTAAACGAGGGTGGAAGGACTCGGATCTTTCTAGGCCACTGGAAAGGCATTGGAAAGAGCGCGCGTTCGACTCGAGCCCGGAACGCTTCTCGGAGGAAGCTCCTTCTTCTATCAAGAAGGCTAAGCTGGTTTCGACGCCTCCTAGAGCAGTATTTGAGGATCGCACTCCTTCGAGTTCTCCTGCTTCTTCTATTGAAGAGGACGCTGGGGTGGCTTCCAAGAGGATATTGCTTGCAGTTCAAGAGCAGATTGCCTCTTTGGTTGGAGTTCTTTCGAGGGATCCCCCTCGCAAGAAGGACGCTAGACTTCCTATTAAGAAGTCTCGTCTTCTTTCACCAGCCAGACGTGAAGCGTCCGCCAGACATGGGACGTCTTCCAGGCGCGAAGAGTCGTACAAACGTCAGGATCTATCCGAGTGAGTTGCTCTAGATCAGATACGCTCAGGCCTGAGGCGCCAGCGAGGCGCCAGTTAGGCGTGAGGATTAGCCAAGCGAAGGCGCAAGCCAAGGCGCCGGGGGCCAGCCAAGCGCGAGGATTCAGCCAAGCGCGAGGCGCCAGCCAGGCGCGAGGAGTCAACATTGCGTGAGGCCCGCCAGACAAGCGCGAGACGTCAGCCAGGCGCGAGATGCAGCCAGGCATCCAGCCAGGCTACACGCTCCAGCCAAGCGTGAAGCTCCAGCCAAGCGCGAGGCGCCAGACAAGCGCGAGGCGCCAGCCAAACGCGAGGAGCTGTTCAGGCGCGAGAAGTCAAGCAGACGCGAGACTTCTTTTAGACGTGAGAGAGAGTCGGTTCACTCTATGAGCCCCTCTCCTAGTAGGAGTTTGTCACCAGTAGAGAGAGAACGGGATGAAGATCCTCTCGTTTTTCAGGCCGATTCTCCACAAGGTGTAGAAGGAGATTCGGAAGAAGAGGGTGACGGTAGAGAAGGAGTCTCGAACTATAAAGTTGGTTTCTGACTGACCTTCTTTTACGGGAATACGGAGATTCTTTAACTCCTGCCGCTCCTCCTTCGCCTCGACACTGTTTTCGAGTGCGATTGTGCCTAAGTCTTCGTCGGTCTTGAAGATGAGACCTACGATCTCTATGAAGAGAGCGCTTCAGTCCTTAGACAAATGGATGTTGTCTAAGAAGGATCTGGGCAGGACCACCTTCTGTATGCCTCCAGCCATACTTTCTGGCAAGAGAGGTTTCTGGTACCGAACTGGGGAGAACATGGGCCTTTCTCTCCCAGCGGCAGCCGAAGCGGACTTTTCAACCTTGGTTGACTCGTCAAGGAGACGCTTTGAATGGAGCTCGCGTGTCTTGGCGATTTCGGAGACGGATCATCTCCTCAAGGGACTCTTCCATATTTTGGAAGTGTTTAATTTCCTAGACTGGTCCCTTGGGGTGATGTCTAAGAAAGCTCATGACTCGGATGGTCTTGACCCCGAAGTCATTCTGAGTATTCTTGCTTGTATTGACAAGGCGGTACAAGACGGATCGGGAGAAATCTCCTCTCTTTTCGGAGCAGTACTCCTTAAGAAGAGGAGTATTTTTAGTTCCTTCCTAACCAAGGCGGTTTCTCCTCACAGAGAGCAGCCCTGGTTTTTTCGCTCCCATGTCTGACTTCCTGTTTCCTTCTCAGTTAGTGAAGGACATTTCTCGATCACTGACTGGAGAAGGCGACTCAGGATCTTCTCCTGCAAACTGCAAGGAAGAAGAGACCACTTGTTTCAGTTGACAAGAAAGGACCGACTTCTACGGTTCAGCCCTTTCGAGGAGGGCCTCTCTCCAGAGCTACCTCTAGAGAAGAGGTCTTGAGAGGAGAGGTAAGGCTCCTTCCCGTCCCTTTAAGAAAGGGAAGTGAGACAGACAGCCTCAAACACCAGTGGGGGCCAGGCTTCTCGAATTTGCAGACGCCTGGTCACTCATAAACTCAGACGCCTCCTCCATGTCCATAATCAGGAAGGGATATCTTATCCCCTTCCAAGACAGTCCTCCACTAACGACCATTGGTCCCCGCAGGGCAACTGGTCCCCCCAGTTCCAAAGATTAACAAGGGAAACCCTGTACTGAGGGATACTCTTCGTCTGATGGATGAATCAAATGTGGGACAAAAGAGCTATAGAACTGGTTCTAGAGCAAAACTCTCCGGGTTTTACAATCGGCTTTTCCTGGTTGCGAAAGCCTCGGGGGGCTGGAGACAGTTTTTCTAAGATGTCAGCGCTCTGAACAAGTTCGTTCAAAGAAAGGAGAAGTTCTCTATGGAGACTTCGGCCTCAGTCCTTGCGGCGTTACGTCAAGGAGATTGGATGGTGTCGCTGGATCTCCAGGACGCCTATTTCATGTCCCGATCACCCTTCGTCGAAGAAAAGTACCTCCGTTTCATGACGAGGGAAGGATCTTTCAGTTCAGGGCCTTGTGTTTCGGCCTGTCCACAGCTCCTCAGGTCTTCACAAACCTGATGAGGAAGTGGCGAGGTTTCTTCACCTCAAAGGCGTCAACATCTCTCTATATTTGGACGATTGGCTCATCAGGGCCAGAACAGAGAGACAGTGGTTTTTTTGGGAGGACCTTTCTTTGACCTAGACCTGATAAAGGCGTTGGGACTACTCCGTGGACCTCGAGAAGTCACAAACTGATTCCCAGACAGAACTTGGTCCCCCTATCTGGGGATTCAGATGGATTCTCGGGTTTTCGAGTATTTCCTTCGCAAGAGAGAATCGTGAGAGGCTTGGAAAAAGTCTCTCTCTTCTTAGGGAAAGAACGGACTTCGGCGAGGGAATGGTTAAGCCTGCTAGGCACCCTTTCCTCAGCTCGAACAGTTCTTTCCTCTAGGAAGACTAGATCTTCGCCCTCTTCAGTTTTTTCTAAGGAAGATCTTGGAACTGGAAGACAGGACTTCTCTCCGACAGTTTTCCTCCTTCCAATGGAGATGAAAAACCACACCTGCAATGGTGGTTGTCCCTCTAAAGAGAACAAGGGAATTTCTCTGGAAGTTCCGAACCCAAGCCGAGTGTTGTATTCCGACGCATCGGAGAAGGGTTGGGGAGCAACACTAGGACCGAGAGAAGTGTCAGGCACCTGGAAGGCAGCACAGGTTGGTCCTGGCACATAAATTGCAAAGAAACTTCTAGCAGTTCCACTTGTGGCGCTAAAGTTCTTCGAACCCTTTGTGACGAACAGTGTGGTCCAAAGTGAATGTGGACAACACTACAGCCCTGTCCTACATTCGGAAGCAAGGAGGAACGCACTCAGTCTCTCTTTACGAGATAGCAAGAGATCTGCTAATTTGGGCCTCACAAAAAAGAAACATCGCCCTCCTAACAAGATTTGTTCAGGGGACGAGAAACATCAGGGCGGACAGACTGAGCAGGAGAAGCCAGGGTCCTTCACACAGAATGGACTCTTCATTCAGAGGTGTGTCAGAGTCTTTGGATCTTTGGGGCACTCCTCACGAAGATCTGTTCGCCACATTCCTTTCCAAAAGGCTGGAAGTCTTTTGTTCAGTGGTGGAAGACCCAAGAGCTCTCGTGGTCGACGCCTTCCTGCTGGACTGGTCTCATGTGGACGTGTACGCTTTCCCCCCGCCCCCCTTTCAAAATCCTGGGACAAGTGTTGAGAAAGTTCGTAGCGTCCAACGGGACAAGGATGACCCTGATAGCCCGTTTGGCCAGCACAAGATTGGTTTGCAGAGGTGCTGGAGTGGACAGTAGACTTCCCAAGATCCCTTCCAAAAAAGGATGGATCTTCTCAGACAGCCACACTTCGAGAGGTTTCATCAAAACCTCCCCGCTCTTCGCTCTGACTGCCTTTCGACTATCGAAAGACTGTCAGAGCGAGGGGGTTTTCTCGCGAAGCTGCAAGCGCTATCGCTAGAGCCCGCAGAGCTTCCACTAGACGAGTCTATCAGTCGAAGTGGGAGGTATCAGAAGGTGGTGTAAGTCTAAGAAGTTGTCCTCCTCCAGTACCTCTATAACCGAAATCGCCGATTTCCTTTTGTTCTTGAGAGAGGTCTCTCATTTGTCTGTATCGACGATCAAAGGATACAGGAGCATGCTGTCGGCAGTATTTAGAAACAGAGGCCTAGACATTGCTGAGAATAAAAGTCTGCACGATTTGATTAGATCGTTGAAACGACAAAATCGAAGGAACTAACTCCTCCCAGCTGGAACCTGGAGTAGTTCTCAGTTCCTTTCGTCTGACAGATTTGAGCCTCCCCCACGTAGCTTCGTTCAGGGATATAACAAGAAAATGCTTGTTTCTCCTATCTTTGGCGACAGCCAAAAGAGTTGGCGAACTTCATGCCCTAGAAGATGAAGTCGGCTTTAACAAAGACTCGGCCTTTTGCTCGTTTAGAACTCTTTTTTTTTCTAGCGAAGAATGAAAATCCATCGAATCCCTGGCCCAAGAGATTCGAGATCAAAGGCTTATCGAGTCTAGTAGGGAGAGAAACAGAGAGGTCTCTTTGCCCGGTACGAGCCTTGAAGTTCTTTTACAAAGAAAGAAACAAATGGGAGGCTCTAGACAAAGTCTTTGGTGTTCGATTAAAGGGACCCCACAAGAATCATGTCTAAGAACGCATTAGCTTTCTTCATTAGGAGCGTCATTACGGATGCTCACAAGTTCTGTCCTGACGACTCTTTTCCACTTTTAAGAGTAAAAGCCCATGAAGTTAGAGCAGTGGCGACGTCTCTCTCTTTTTCAGAAGAATATGTCATTAAGAAAATCATTGACACGCATATGGAGGTGCAATTCAGTTTTTGCATCTCACTATCTTAAAGACGTTCGCGTGGACCTACGAGAAATGTTTTTCTCTGGGACCTTTGTATCGGCGGATACAATACTGGGTACGGGAGCAAACACCAATCCTTAATTTGTACATACCTTCTACTAGATATGTTCTAGATTTCTGCTGACAAAGAGGCTCGGTGCTGCACTGGCGGCCAGTCACTGTTGTTCAGTAAGGAACTCTTGTGATATCTTTTAGGGGGGTATTAAAAATTTTTTTTTTTTGAGAATTTTTGTATGAATGAGTTTTTTCGTTTCGAGTTGGGATGGGTTTGTTTGTTATGAGTTCGGGGATAACTCAGAACAATTCTATATACTAACATGGTGGTTAGGATCAGGTGGTCGGGATTGGTTATGCTCCTTCACAAGGTGTGTTGTCATAGAAGTGGTCCAGTACCCATTGACAAAGTCCTTTTAGGCTCTGCCGAGTAAGCGGTTCTTATACCCATCGACAGACCCACAAGAACTCTAGCCATAGATCTAATATCTCGCTAAAGTCTTGAGGTGATGCAGACTACCGGGCTACAGCCACGAAGTCTACCACCTATCAGGTAGGAACCAAGGTTTTTTTTTCTTTTATACCTACAACATATGTTGTTTACCTGTCTATTCCATATTAGCTGTCTCTGACCCTCCACCAAAGGGTGCCAATCAGCTATGTATATATCTGACAGGTAAGTTCATTGTATGAAAATGATATTGTTATAATACAATAAAGTTTCATACATACTTACCTGGCAGATATATACGATTAATGGCCCACCCAGCCTCCCCGCAGGAGACAGGTGGAAGAGAGAAAATATGATAGAAAACGGGAATGGTTCCTAGTCCTGCCGCCCAGGGCAGGCAGGTAGATCACCTGACCTACCGGTAGCGAGTGGCGCGAAATTTGAATTTCTGTCGGGGACGACGGAGTCTTAGCTATGTATATATCTGCCAGGTAAGTATGTATGAAACTTTATTGTATTATAACAATATCATTTTTCTTTTCAGCCGTGCCGGACCCATGGGCAGCTGCAGAGGACGCTCTCCAACACCCCTGGGACAACCTCTTCGCCTACGCCTTTCCTCCCTTCTGTCTAATTCGGAAAGTGATCAGCCGAGCGCTGACCACCCCGAATCTCAGGATGATCCTGGTGGCTCCCAAACGACCTCAGGCCGTTTGGTATCCGGACCTGCTGGCTCTCCTTGCGGAAGCACCAAGAGAGCTGCCCCATTGGGACAACCTTCTAGCCCAGCCACACGTAGAACGGTACCACCAAGCAGTCCAGTCCCTTCAACTTCACGGCTGGCTGTTATCCACCATCTCTTGCGAACGAGAGGCTTTTCTCGTAGCGCAGCAACAGAGATGGCTGGACACGTCCGACAGTCCTCTGCAGCTGTGTACCAGGGGAAGTGGGCCGTCTTCTGTGGTTGGTGTCGTAGACTGGGTCTGTCTCCTCTCAGAGCCACTCTTCAGCAGGTAGCGGATTTCCTCGTGTTTCTTCACCAAGAGAAGCTCCTCTCAGTACCCACAGTCAAGGGGATATCTCGAACTCGTTCGAGATTTCTTTGCTTATGAGGAGCTTCGAAAGGTCTTGCCCACCCAGGGAACTCAGGCCCCCTGCGTGGGATGTGACTCTCGTCCTTAGGAGTTTGACTCGAAGACCCTTCGAGCCACTCCGAGAGTCGTCAGACAGGGATCTGACCCTCAAGACCCTCTTCTTGCTGGCCCTGGCATCGGCGAAGAGAGTAGGGGAACTTCATGGTCTATCTTTCGATGTTAAACACACCATGGGATGGGGATCTGTGACGCTCTATTTCGTCCCGAACTTCGTAGCTAAGACTCAGAATCCGTCGATCCCTGACGACAGGTTCGATTCTTTCACGATCCCCTCCCTATTGGACTTCACCGATAATGATGCGGATGAGATGCTGCTTTGTCCTGTGAGGGCGCTACGGCGCTATCTGAAGAGAACTCGACCCACCTCAGGCCTGAGGTGTACGACCGATACTTCGTTAGCACTGGGGTTACCAAGAAAGAAGTATCCAAGAACACGCTTTCTTTCTGGCTACGTGAGGTGATCAGGAGAGCGTACGAGGCTGATGGTAGTGACGACATCTGTACGCTCCGACCGAGAGCCCACGAAGTCAGAGGTATTGGACCCTCCTTAGCGTTCTGTAAGAACTTCTCCGTGGCGCAGGTCCTGAAGGCAGGTGTCTGGGCCAACCAGACCACCTTCACGTCCTTCTACCTTCGGGATATTGCCCACAAGTCCTTAGATACTTTTTCCTTGGGACCTGTGGTGGCTGCTCAACACGTTGTGTAAGCTTACCCAACACCCGAGCAGGCAGAACAGCATCGATTCCTGGTATGACTGGGAGAATGAATGTGCGAATGAGAGAGTGACTGGCTTCTCTTCACCATCTTTCTCTACCTCTACCTGTGGGCAGAGGGATACGGTCGTCACCATGCTGGAAAGGAGTCCGATGCAGGTAAGCTACTCGACCGAGCTCCATCCTATCCCTTTCACTAGGGATAGGAGCGTATATCCACCACTTTCTCCTACAAGGGGGAGGAAGTGGATGCCTACATGAGACAAACCCATGACTTTATATTTGCTCCTGTACAGTAACAAGTTCTTACAATGCTGGTACGAAGAGATACGCTTGCCTCTCTCTTAGTACTCGGCCCAGAGGTCTGACCATTGATCCGGTGCGGTGCCACCCCCACCGATCAAGTCGGAAGAGGCGGCTTCTGGATCCCTCCCTCGCTCTTACGACCAGGGAGGCACTCCAGGGATGGACGAACACCAGTCTGTTCATTCAAAGACTCAGATTCCTCCCACCAAGAAGTGAGTCTTCCTATTGTTAAAGGACCGATGGTTTGTATTACGTATCGGAACAAATGACAATTTGTCGAAAATTGCATTTTTCCTAACTATACAAACCTGAGGTCCTTTACATATAATCCCTCCTCATGCCACCCCTCACTCTGCGTATTTTGCATGGGCCAAAAGCAAAAGTGATTTGTGCCGCGCGACGATCGGACAAGCAGTTAACTACCGTTCTCCCCTTGTTCGAAGCTTACGACCGTTCCAGCTGCCGCTAGCTACTTCCTATTGTCAAAGGACCTCAGGTTTGTATAGTTAGGAAAAATGCAATTTTCGACAAATTGTCATATTTTGTTAACCCTTAAACGCCGACTGGACGATTGTACGTCGACATTTTTTTGTCTCTCGGGTGCCGACTGGACGTATTTTACGTCGACATACAAAAGTTTTTTTAAAAATTCGCGGAAAAATACTTTTAGGCCTACCAGCCGAAAACTCTTGAATCACCGGCCGCCTTGGGGGATGCTGGGAGTTTCACGGATCAAGGTGTTGTTTTGTTTACAATCGTTACGCAAGCGCGCAAGCGCGAATTTCTTCCGTTTTGCTTGCCGCACTAAAAAGTATCTGTGACACATCTCGGAAATTATTTCGTCACTTTGACATAATTTTTTTACCATTTTAAATTAGCCGTTACATGGAGTATTATATATGAAAATGTGTGCATTTTTATGTAGAATACAACAAAAAAATACTCATGATTGTAGCTTTCATCAGTTTTGAGATATTTTCATATAAATAACGATAAGTGCCAAAATTTCAACCTTCGGTCAACTTTGACTCTACCGAAATGGTCAAAAAACGCAATTGTAAGCTAAAACTCTTATATTCTAGTAATGTTCAAGCATTTACCTTAATTTTGCAACTAATTGGAAGTCTCTAGCACAATATTTCGATTTATGGTGAATTTATGAAAAAACTTTTTCCTTACGTCCGCGCGGTAACTCTTCCGAAAAAAATCATACATGCGATTGTGGTAATGTTTGCACCATTTTAAATTAGCCGTTACATAAAGTTTTATATATGAAAATGTGCGCAATTTCATGCACAATACAACTAAAAACATCCCATGGTTGTAACTTTTATCAATTTTGAAATATTTTCATATAAAAAATGATAAGTGACAAATTTTCAACCTTCGGTCAACTTTGACTACCGAAATGGTCGAAAAACGCAATTGTAAGCTAAAACGCTTATATTCTAGTAATATTAAAGCATTTATCTTAATTTTGCAACAAATTGGAAGTCTCTAGCACAATATTTCGATTTATGGTGAATTTATGAAAAAAAATAACATTTTCTTTACGTCCGCGCGGTAACTCTTCCGAAAAAATCATACGTGCGATTGTGGTAATGTTTGCACCATTTTAAATTAGCCGTTACATAACGTTTTATATATGAAAATGTGTGCAATTTCATGTATAATACAACAAAAAAAATAGTTGAAGGTTGTAGCTTTTCTCATTTTTGAAATATTTGCATATAAATCACGATAAATAGAAAAAAAACCACGTTCGGTCAAATTTGACTCTACCGAAATCGTCGAAAAACGCAATTGTCAGCTAAAACTCTTACAGTCTAGTAATATTCAGTCATTTATCTTCATCATGAAACAAATTTGAAGTCTCTAGCACAATATTTAAATTTATGGTGAATTTTTAAAAAAAACTTTCCTTCCCTCCGCGCGCGGATTCTCCGCCACAAAATCTTTTTCCCGAAATGTGTAAAATCCCATTCTCGGAATATTTGCTCCATTTCATATTTGGCATTTCATAGAGTTTTATATATGAAAATGTGCGCAATTTCATGTAGAATAAAACGAAAAATATTTGAAAGTTGTAGCTTTTCTTATTTTTGAAATAATTGTATATAAAAAAATATATATAAAAAAAATTCGACATTCGGTCAACTTTAACTCGTCAGATATGGTCGAAAACTGCATTTGTAAGCTAATATTCTTACAGTATAGTAATATTCAATCATTTGTCTTCATTTTGAAAGAAATTGGAAGTTTCTAGGACAATATTAGTTTATGGGTGATTTTTTTGAAAAAAATATTTGTTTACATCCGCGCGTTACAAATTCATGCATTATTTTGTGATAATATTTTCTCTGTGTTGCTTTTATCGTTTTACAATGTGTTATATACCAAAATGATCGCAATTTAGTGTACATTACAAAAAAAAGTAACTTGTTACCTTTAACCGTTTTGCGCACAGCACGATTTAAATACAATTATATATGAAATTTCGTTTTTGCGCTATCATATATCGCATTATTTATATATGATAATGATAATTTTTTTCATTTCTGATGGTTGCATACTAAACTTCAGGCAATAACAAAAAAAGGAGCCAAAAATGAACTCTTAATCTTGAAAACTAAGCGCGCTGTGATTTAAAAAAAAAAAAATTTTTTCCGCTTCTGCGCTCACTCTGAAACGTCTCCGGCACACAGGAGACATTTTTTTTTTACCGCTTCGGCGTTTAAGGGTTAATGCAATTTTAATTTTAAAAGATTTTTGCAAACATGTAGGAAAAGGCTAAAGTATGGTGTACTATTGTACAATATAATGATAAGGCATATTATTTACTTTTTTTATAGTATTTAGTTTTTTGTGATTTTAGAATCGGTATAAAAGTAATAAAGTATAGTACAGTTTTATTGAGAATATTTAAAAATATTTGATTTAGGGATAGACTGTACCCTGTGATATTACTATTTCTACATTATCTCCCAATGGACTGTATTGGTATTGAAAAACATAAAAGTAATATTAGAGTAGATTTTTATTCAAAGTAATTAAAAAAGTTTATGAGAGAAAGAGAAATAGTAAAAGACTAAAAACAGCTGCAATGATATTTTATGTAAATTCAAAAGATATAAGTTAACAAAGTTTATGCATCACCTAATTATTTTTGCTCTTTATTTATGTTGTAGTATTAATACTTTAAATCTTTAATGGAGAATAGGGCAACAAAATTATACTGAATTGTTTGTTAATTAAAATATGGCTTCCTTATTGTTAATTAGTATACAGTTTCTTTATAAAAAAAAGGATCAGCAAAATCATCAGATATTAATGAAATCTGGATCTTAGGTCAAGATCTTAGAAGCTTTACTTTATTTTTATTTCCAGTGCTTTTCTTTCATGTCCTCTATTCATTTACATATCTTTGTTTTTTTTGGCAATTTTTTTTTTATGGTTTGCGCAGTTATATTCCCTTTCTTGATGAAGTTGATGTCATCTGGTTTATTTTAATTAATCTCTTTGGATAGTACTGTACTTAACCGCCTTACCAAGGCCATGGTAATTTCCTTCTCCCCACAGCACTTTGAACAATGTACCTGTGTTCTTTGCAGTGTTTCTTTGATCATTGCTCTTCTGTTTCCTGTCTACACTTCACTGGTTTTCATTGCTTTGATTTTGCAAAGTATCCAGCTACTAAATTTTGTTTAATAATTAGCTCAATGTAGAATTTCCTTCCATGCAAGCTATTGCAAGATTTACTTGTGATTCAATAAACCTTCATTATGTATGCCCCAAAGGTGACTAAATGTAAAGTCCCCTCTTTCCAAGGATGTCCTCTCTATGCAAGTAACTGTGTGGGGTGTAAGATAAATAGCCCATCATATGGGCTAGGCTGTGAAATATTTTATTTCTGAGACTTTTATTAATTATATGTTTTCCAACTACAAATAGTATAATGAAGAGGTAAAGCATTTAGGTTGAAAATTCTCAAATAATTGTATCTAAATTACCTTTTCAGCTTCCTTATGGCTCACCAGTTTCCAGATTGCATAGGAGAAGTGGATGTTGTGTCAGATGCTGAAAATATCAAGAAATTACTCAAGATTCCATATAATCCCAAAGCTCATGTCAGTATGATGATTCATCGTGTTGGGAAAACACTGCTAATTGATGAATTTGACATATATAAATACTTGTTACGACAGTCCAAGAAGGAATGGCACTGGCTCCGAAAATTCTTCTTTGAACATGTCCTGCAGTCATTGACACAAATGGTGAGTTTTAAGTTGGTGACCAGCTTTTACCTCATATACGCATGAGTTGCCGGATGCCACAGATTCCTTGCTTTACAATCTTTGATTGTTTTAACTGGTTTCCAGCTGGTGCTGGAAGATTATCCTATTGTTAAGACCAAAGGTTTGTTAGCTATGAAAAACACAAATTGATTAAAAATTTGTGATTTTTTGTGGCCAATTTTATACCATACTAGTTCATTTTTAATCATATATTTCATCTTTTCTTCAATAGTGTTGAATGATTTATACATGCTCAGTCATCAATCATTGAAATGGTTTTGAGTAAGGAAAAATAATTTTAACCTTTTTATATGCAGTACTGGTGTTCATTATACATGTAGACTGTGGCTTTGTACTGTTAGTCCATCATATGCAGGTTAGAGTATCTTCAAACACTGTAACATATTAAGAGAAGGTATTTTGATTTATAGTTAGCTGCTGGTAGATTTATATTTATACTGTTTATATGAAAGTATGCTGCATGGTTACTTTCATTTCAGGAGAATGTTTTAGTTCGACCCAACAAGAGTCGAAATGTTGTTCAGAGCAGGAGTTTGCTTTCCAAGTTTTTATATCACAGCATCAATGAGGAGGAAAAACGGCCACCTAGTCCCCCAACACAGCCTGACAGAAGTCCAATATCCGTTCGGAGGGTAACTAAGCATTGTTCTGTTTGTATCTTGCCCATAGTGCCATTTAAGTTTTGCACTGTATTTAAGTATACTATTTTATTAATTTTGTAATTTGCTTTTATTTTATGTGTGAAATATAAATTTTTTTGTAATTTTCTTTTTTATATGTACATCTTTACTGCACAATGTGCATCAGCTGGTCTCACCTTTGCACATTCATTTTTAAACCTTGATTATAGCCATCAGTTGTCATGAGTGAAGTCATGCCAGAACCCAGTTTAGAAGAACAGCTACCGCAGTCCTCTGGTGAATCTTTCACTCGAAATGTTGTGTGGAACTTCGAAGACTTGCACATGCTAATTGGGACTGATTTGCCAATATTTGGTGGTGGGAAGCATCCATGTGTATCCTTGAGGTTACGAGATATGAGTAGGCCAATAAATATCTTAACAGGTAAGCATTTACAGTAAAAGATCTCTGATCATACGTATTGGGAAATCTAGTCTTGTTTTGGTATGAAAATCCCCATTCTATACTTCATACATAGGAGTCCAGGGCTTAGAGCATGATGATTTATGCTAAGAACTGACACTTTTACTGATATCTAGGATCTGTTGTCATTTATTTGATCATACCCAGATAGTTTTTTTTTCTTTTACTGTGAATACCACTTTAATCCAGACTCTACCTTCTCTTGTATTGAGTGTCATCAAAATTTACAGACATTTATAAGTGAAAGCCATTTTACGTTTTCTGTGTTTTGAATTCACAGCTTCCAGATGAAAACAAATAGAACTTTGAAATGTTGAGACATGATTGTAAGACCTGTTGTGTGAATTTGAGGTTTTGTGCCCCTATTGTGATGTAAGCAGATAACTTTGCTATCTGAGTAGGGTTATGTAATGCTTATGTTCTTAATCCTGTGCTTTCTTCTTTTGCAGCATTTTTTAAAATAAAAAATGATCATCGATTTTTGTGGAATATATTCCGATTTATAAAAAAAAATAATCATGTCACTATTAAAATTTACAGGATTTCTTTGGTAATGCATTTTTTAGAAAGAGTTGAATTTTTTATCACAACTCCTTCACTCATATTTTCCACATTAGGTGAATATGAATATATGAAGGATGGGTTTATATGAAACATTTAATATAATATTATAATCATTTCTAATTAGTTAATCACATTATGACTTGTATATGGGACAAATGTGGGATTACTTGAATGATGAGTCTATGAACTAGTCATTGTTGTTTCATTAATAAGTAAGTTCTTCCTTGGTCTTTAGCCTTTCAAGGTCTTAAAGGAATGAATAAAGAACATTTTATATCAGTTAAATTGTTAGTGAGTCATCTTATTGAGAGAAGAAAAGTCTGTATTGTATCTATATGAAATTATTCCACTGTAGATGTTTGATATTTATTTTTTATATATTTCAGGTATTGATTACTGGTTAGATAACTTGATGTGCAATGTCCCAGAAGTTGTCATGTGCTACCACCTAGATGGTATTGTTCAAAAGTATGAATTGATAAAAACTGAAGATTTACCTCACATGCCAGATTCCCAATTCTCTCCTCGTCTGGTACGAGATGTTGCTCAGAACATTTTATCCTTCTTGAATAGCAAAGCCACAAAAGAAGGTCACACCTATTGGCTCTTTAAGGGTAATTATTAGTATGTTTATTTTTATCAGAATAGAAAGGAAATGACTTCATAGTCTTAAATCATAATTGTAATGTATTTCTGCTGTTATTTTGTATATTATTGAACAGTTTAAATTAAATAAATATGTTTTATACAGGAAAGGATGATGACATTGTCAAGCTATATGACTTAACTTCACTCAGTGTTGAGGGTAGAATTTGTGTTGATGGGAATGAGGAAGAGGCTCAGACTGAAGACTCTGGCAATCCCTTCACTGTGCCTGTAGCTATGCTCTTCTACCGTGTGGCAAAAAACATGAGGTCATCAGAAGACTACCACACCAAGATAGCCACAATTAGAGCATTACTGAAAAATTCACTCACTTTATTAGATAATAAAGAATATCCCAAGGTAAAGTTTTTCACTTTGGTCTTTAATCTAGTTTGGATTGCTGTTAAGTATGTTTTATAAAATTTCTATTAAAAAAACAATAATGGATATATAAGGTCATTGTGTAGTCAGCGGTGCGCAAAATATAGAGGAAGAGGTGGATTTAAATCTCGTAGACTTAATTTTTGTACATGAACTTCCCTGGCAGATATATACTTAGCTTAGGTCTCTGACGTCACGACAGAAAATTCAAAACTCGCGGCACACGCTACAGGTAGGTCAGGTGATCTACCTTACCCGCCGCTGGGTGGCGGGTGTAAGAACCAGTCCCCCTTTCTTGTCAGATTATTTTCTGTCGCCGGCTGGACAACAAAAAAAACCCCCCGTGTTTTTTTTTTTTTTTTTTGTTCAGTCCTTACGATAGTTAAATTCTTTCTCGTTGCCGACGAATTGGATTTTGGTGAAGTACCCTTTGTTTGTTGGCTTGGCATACGCTTTTTGGATTGTTATTTGGATTTTTCTTTTGGCTTTTTCTTAGAATTAATAATCATGGAAGTTAAGAAACCTAGTTTATTTAGGGTTTGTTCAGTGAAGGAATGTAAAGTTAGACTTCCTAAAGCTGCATTAGATCCTCACTCTGTATGTACGTCTTGTAGAGGGAATGAATGCTCTTTTATTAACCCTTGCAAAGAGTGTGAGAATTTGGATGAGGATGGTTGGAAGGCTCTTTCTTCTTATGTGAGAAAGTTAGAGAAGGATAGGGCACGCAAGGCTTCTTCAAGGAGCTCTAGTAGATCGAGGGTGAGTGAGATTGACGCTGAGAACCCTGTAGTAGAAGTAGTTCCTTCTCCAGTTTCAGCCCCTGCGCCCAGCTTTGAACCTGAAGTTGTTCCGACACGGCATACAAACCTTCGGTCCTTTTACAATAGGAAGGTACTAGCGGCAGCTGGATAGGTCGTAAGCTTTCGAACAAGGGGTTCGGTAGTTAACTGCTTGTCCGACAGGCGCGCGCGCGGACGGTAGGTAAACAAATCACTTTGCTTTCGGCCTGCTGGCGTGTGGACGTGTATCATCGCTCTCTGCCCGCTTTATCGTCGTTGCTTTCGCATGGTTGTGTTTTTCTTTTTTCTATTTATCTAGTGAAACTGAATTGTAAGTACAATCATTTCATATTTATTTCCATTGAATTCAATTGTGAATTAAAGGATCTTGGTTTCACCACGCCCTCCGATTACCCGAGTGCCGGGACTGAAGGGCGTAAGTGCGGGAATTCATTTTCCCAGAAATGATCCTCGTATTGTGGATGTCTCGGGATTGCCGAGGGCGGGAGAGCGCTCGCTCCGAGCGTATATTTTGGTTGGAAATGTGTAGATGAAAATCGTAAGTAAGTGCTCTTTTCATTTATATTTTTTTGACCTGTATGCTCGTTGCCGAGCGAATGCGCTCGGCAAGGAAACTTATTCTGTATGGAAGTGGAATCGCAAGTACAGTATTCTTTTTCATTTTCATATATTTATTTTGATTGTAGCAATACTCATTTTGGATCAGTTTCCGAGCTTACCCGGAAATTGATCTTTTCCCCTTTTTATTTGAATGAAGTGAAATCGCAAGTGCAGTTCTTTTTCATTTTTCATATTTTATTAAGATTGCATTGTTTACTGGGATCAATGTTTCCGCTATTTACCGGGAATTGATCCTTCCCCTTTTTATTTGTATGAAGTGAAATCGCAAGCGCAGTATTCTTTTTCATTTTCATATATATATTGATTGCATCAATTCATTATGGATCAAGGTTTCCATAAACCTTGATCCATAAAGGTAAGGAATGGATCCTTTTACCCTTGCGCTCGGTACCGAGGGCGCAAATGCGCTCGATCCGAGCCCTTATTCATTGTGAAGTGAATCGTAATGCAAGATTCTTTTTCATTTTATTCTTTATTATTGATTGCATCAATATTTATTTGGTTCAAGTTCCGCTCAGTCAGGGAATTGATCCTTATGCCCTTGCATTCGGGCCGATGGCACGATTGCTCTCGGGCTCTTATATTATTGTTGGGTACATGGGTGCTGTGCGGGGGTGGGGGGTGGGTGGGGGAACGAGAACCCCCCCCCGCTCAGCTCCCACAGATGGCCCTTCCCCTGGGGGGGGGGGGTGGGGGGGGGGGAGGTTTTTGTTCGGCGTTCTTCTCCTCGCCCGATCCGTCGAGCGCGGGGGAGGGCGCTCGGTGCCCGATGTACAATTGTATTCGGGGTCTTCCACTCGTTCGAAGAGGGCTCACCCCCCCGCGCGAGGGACTTCCCCCCCACTAATCGCTACTACTGTTATTTCCGCAGGTGCTACTGCCATGAGGGTGGACCTTGGTGAGGTATGGGCGTCCTTCGATTTTGCCAGGGCGTGCTAGTGTCCAGGGGCCTGCGGTTCTAGTCTGGGCCTACTGCGGTCACCCATGGAGTGGTGACCACGCTCAGGTGACGACGTCCCTCCTCACCTGGTGTAATCACCTCACGTGGTAACAGTCTTGCCTACAGCCGCTGTGAAGTGCCGTTCGCCGTACCGAGAGGGGGGCGTGCCGCCGCCGCTCGTGGTTGCCGCGCTGCAGCGACCACACTTCCGCTGCCCTAGAGCCTCGCCCCTGGACCTGCCGCCGGTACCAGGATGTTGCTGGCTGCTGCTCCACTTCCTGTGTTTCCGGTGCTGCCTGCCGTACCTGCCGATTCTGGGCTGGCTGTCCCTGCCGTTGCTGCGCTGGCTGTCCCTGCCGTTGCTGCGCTGGCTGTCCCTGCCGTTGCTGCGCTGGCTGTCCCTACCGATGCTGTGCTGGCTGTGCCTGCTGTTCCTGAGATGCCCATAACCATTGCTGATGGTCGTCCCTGTTTCGTGGTGGTACTACCCCAGACTTTGGTCTGTCTGTACAGGTGCGTCCGGGCCCTGTGGCTTCGGCTACAGCAGCCCCGGCTCCGCCCTGGATAGCAGATCTTACGTCTGTCCTGAGGAAGGTGTCGTCGTCTTCATCTTCTTCATCGTCGTCGGCTGCCGCCTCTTCCCCTTCGACTTCTAAGGCTTCACAGCCGAGGAAGAAGAAGGTTGCCTCCTCCCTCCTAAGAAGTCTCCCTCGGGAGCCGTCTCACCTCGGTGGGACGGGAGGGTTCCTTCCGCTGGTCCTCCTGCTCCTTCGGGAGCGGGGCCCGTCTCTTCTTCCGCAAGGAAGAAGACTACGGGGACCAGAGGGGTACCGGCTAACACCGGTACTTCCTCGCCTGGTGTCAGTGGTTCTGCCACTGCATCAGGGTCCGTCTCGGCCTCTCGTTCGCGGGAGGTACCGAGTGTACGGTCGCCTACCAGCGACCGTGCAGCCAGGAACCAGACCTCTGAGTCCGCTCAGCGTCAGGTTCACGGCACGGGGCGGAAGACTGGTGACAGCCGCTCACGTGACTCTCACCAGACCAGCTCTCACTCTCGCGGCGAACAGCTGGCTACCCGGGGACGTGACGGTCCACGACCGGCCACGGGCTGAGGCTGGGAAGAGGTCCTCCCGTTCGCCGGTGCCAGCCACGGCTGGAACCAGCGACGTGACGTGCCGTGAGGACAAGCACCGGTCTCACTGTGACAGTGGAGCCTGCAGGTCGCCTGACCGTCGCTCTCACAGAGAGCGATCGGGTACGGCAACCAGCACCAGCTCTTCTGACACTCGAGATCGGGGCCGCTGTGCTCAGTCCAGCCGTTCTCCACAGCGAGACGGTTCGACCAGGCCTGCAGCTCGATCGCCACCGCGGGTTGACGATCGCCTGCAGCCCTCCAAGCCTGCTGGTTCTGCCAGCGAGCGAGGAGGGAGCTCAGGTCTGCCTCTCCCGTACCTTCAACTCCTCGGGTTACACCGGGAGGAGCGAGGAGGGGGCGCGTCAGGTCTGCCTCTCCCGTACCTTCAACCTCCTCGGGTTACACCGGGAGGAGGCGAGGTATGAGGAGTGATCGTGAGGGGTGCGCCCCTCATGATCCCACCACGACTCCCTACGTGCCAGGCACGGTTCTTGGACCGGCCAGGACGTATGCGCAAGTGGATGGGGAAGACCGAGAGGGCTGTCGCTGTTCCCCCTTCTTAGGAGGAAGGTTCTCGGAATATGCTCTTGTTCGAAGGACTTAACGGTCCCACTCTGCAAGATGCTGTGACTTCCGAGATCTAGAGGAACTTTGCCGAGGTTATGGCGCTGATTCGTCAGCACAACGACCCTGGGGAAGGATCGCCACTCCCACCAGCAGAGCCACGTCTCGGCTCGAGTCGTTTTGGGGCCCGAGAGGGAACCCAAATCGACGTGGGTCTGCCGCGATCGGAGCTTGCCGACTGTGTTGAACCAGGTAGTCTCGTCGTCTCCGGACAAGAAGGCTCTCTCAGTTCTGGCCGGTTCGAACAAGCTACTTCACTTCCTCTACTGCGACAGAGGGCGTTTTCTACGTGTCTTCGGACACCGTAGTTGAATACCCCTTCGGTCCTCCTGAGGTTTCGACCTCGACGAGGACTGGAATGAGTCGGAGGACGGTATCGGCTCTCTCCTGTCCAGGTGTCGATCAGCCCCACCCAGACGACGTTCACAGTGGCGGCAGACCCTTACCTACAGTATGAGTTCGTAACCCTCCTCTTGGGGGAAAACGCTTTTCTCCTGACGATACGTTTTCCCAGGCTCTGAGAGGCCATCGCCGTAAGGCGATGGCTGCTCCTTTTCTTCTCCAACTGCTAGTTCCGCTGGGAAGGCGAGCCAGTATCCAATTCCTCCCCCATTCCCACCTCTCTCCTTACGGCTACGAGGGAAAGGGGAGGGATCCTACAGAGATTTCTCTGTAAGATCCCACGTTAGGGGCTGCGCTACCGGGGGGGGAGGGGGGACCTTCGGGTCCTACCTGACGTAAGCCCCGGTCGTTGGGAGGGGGGGATCCTGCCCCTTTCTCGATTCCTACGGGAATCGAGAGGACCACCAGCCGCCATATCGTTGACGAATTCGGTGGGGGGTTTCGCAGAGTGCTTAGAATTCTACGGAATTTCTAGCGCACTCAGAGTGTTCGAGTTTTTTACGATCTCCAAACACTTAGGCGAGACCACGGTCCAAAGTGAGCGAGAATCCCCGATAATTGTTACACGATAATCTGGGAACCTCGCTTATGCTCGAATTCCTGTAATTTCTAGCATTTGGAAGAAGACTGCTGCTGGAAGAAGAGTATCTCACAGTAGGCGTTTAACCTGGAATAGAGAAGAACGGACGGGAACTTCCAGTTTGGCTTGAACTATCGTCTTCGGTATTCTGTTCACCATTGAAGCTTTCCTTTGGAAAGACTTCTCCTTCACTCTCTTGACTAGAGAACGAAGGTGGTCGATCTCCAATCCTTATTCTCATTCCTCGAGGGAAAAGAAGTTTAGGATGGAGGTCGTGGTACAGAACCTACAAATATACTAGTATATTACCCTCGCGACATGATTCTTTTAACAGTTGAATTGTCCGGGGGTAGGCGCATACCGTAGTTAACTCTACGGTTTGTGACCGAGACGAATTGTATCTTAATTGAACTGCAACTCGGGGTTGCCTGCAACCTCCCAGCAGTTATCAGTTTCGATTTTAGATACTTGGTATTGTCATGACAACACCAAATCAGCTTTTGTATTTACCGAAATCCGTTTCGGTTAAATATAATTGCTCGAGCGTATTCTTTATGCTCGATGGTTCTAGCCGAACGCATTCCTTCGTGGAATAATGGATTACCTGGCTAACTCAGGATGACGAGTCACCGAGAGCTACTGCGTATTGAAAACTGCCTGATAGCGGCTCAGTATCAGCTAGGTCTCGGAGATGCACGGTCGGTACGTCTCTCTCTCCCCTGGTTTGATTGACTACCGAACCGTATCTCTGCCCAACAATCATGGACTTAGGTCTCTGATTAACGGGGATTCTCGCAATAATGGAAGGACCATCTACTGCTGTGACGCTCGATTTCATCGCCTTCGACATTGCGAGAATTTTCAACAGAGATATCTCTTGGACTCTTTCATCTTTCTGTTTACCGCACGGTAACAGAAGTCTGTACTAGTCAACCGCTTCATCGCACCGCGATAATGCGAATGATTTTTGCAGACATCTGAGTTTGTCTTCAAAATATCTCGTATTCGTAGGTGTGCAATTATTTCATTGCTCGCCCCGAATTAACAGATATGTCAGAAGACATCGCCTCTACTCTCCGACCTGACAGCTCTACTTCCAAATGTTCAGCCCATGAGAAGCAGTTCTTCAGGCAGTATTTCCCTGTCTTCATTACTGAAAAGCGCTCCGCTTTTATTGCAACTACGATCCTCACCGGACAGCAATGAATAGCGGTTAGCGTTCTCAGTCTTTGTAGCACAGGTTCAGAATCTTGAGAATCCTTCTCTCGGTTCAGCTGTGAAGACGTAGGTTGCATTTTCTGTACACCTTCGTCTTCAACGACACATAGTGTTGTTTCTCCTTAGCCGAGAATCAACTATACTATGAGTTATCTTGCCATCAAGGACCTCGGTCTCTAGAAGGCAAGTGACTTTCGCCTGTTGGGAACCAACATGCCTTAAGAGAGTCATCACTTGCCTTCTGGCATCGGTGACGAACAAATTATTTGTTTAGTCTCTTGGCATAACCCTTTTAAGGCGAAGGTCACGTGACTTGCTCGGGTGCTTGGACAACTTGCCTCCCTACCGAACGCAGTCAGTCGGCAGCTGTCAGAGCTCCCAAGTCTGTTACGAACTTCGCTGTGGACTTAGTTCGGTTGTTCCATAACAATCTTTTCTTCGTCCTAACGGCTTGTCACAGTACCCATACCATCGACACCCAACATTGAGTGTCGGTGTCCTATCCACTACGAGAACAACAACTTCGCTGCAGACGGATAGACAGTATGGGTACAGGACATCACCGAAGTTGAGAAGATGGGATAGGTCATACGACCATTCCCTTCTTTCCTCTGAGGTAATTGCATGACTTTTACTGCGAAGTCAAGCATCCAGGGATGGGGATTCGTGACGCTCGATTTCGTACCGAATTCGTAGCGAAGACTCTGAACCCTTCGGTTCCTGACGATCGGTTAGAGTCCTTCACAATCCCCTCCCTAATGGACTTCACCGCCTTCGATGCGAAGGAGATGCTGCTTTGTCCTGTGAAAGCGCGACCGCGCTTTCTGAAGAAACTCGACATCCCAGGCTGAGTGTTGAAGACTCTTCGTCAGCACCAAGATGACCTAGAAGTACACTCCCTCGAGTTACACAAGAACTTCTCCGTGGCGCAGGTACTGAAGGCAGGGGTCTGGTACAACCAGACCACCGGCACCTCCTTCTACCTTTGGATATTGCCCACTGGTCCTTGGATCGTTTTCCTTAGGACCCGTGGTGGCTGCTCAACACGTTGTCTAGCTAACCCAGACCCTAGCAGGCTGAACAGCATCGAGTCCTGGTGGGTGACTGTAAGAATAGATAAGTGAATGAGAGAGTCACTGGCTTCTCTTCCTATCTTTTTCTCCCCCTCTACCTGTGGGTAGAGGGATACGGTCATCACCTTGCTGGATAAGGACGAGATGCCGGTGAGCTACTCGACAGAGCCCCATCTATCCCTTTCACTAGGGATGGGAGCGAAGATATCCACCACTTCCTCCTACAAGGGGGGGGAAGTGGATGCCAACAAGAGACAAACCATAACTTTATGTTGCCTCTTGCAAATAGGAACTTGTTCTTGTTTGCTGGTACGAAGAGATACGCTTGCCTCTCTCTTAGTACTTGGTCCAGAGGTCTGACCATTGATCCTGCGGTGCACACCCCGATCAATCGGACAGAGGCTTGATCCCCTCCCTCGCTCTTACGACCAGGGAGGCATTCCAAGGTTGGGCGAACACCAGTCTGTTCACAAAAGACTCAGATTCCTCCCACCAAGAAGTGAGTCTTCCTATTGTAAAAGGACCGAAGGTTTGTATGCCGTGTCGGAACAAATGACAATTTGTCCAAAATTGCATTTTTCCTAACTATACAAACCTGAGGTCCTTTTACACATAGCCCCACCTCATGCCACCCCTCACTCTGCAGTTTTTGCTTGGGCCAAAAGCAAAAGTGATTTGTTTACCTACCAGTCGCGCGCGCGCCTGTCGGACAAGCAGTTAACTACCGAACCCCTTGTTCGAAAGCTTACGACCTATCCAGCTGCCGCTAGTACCTTCCTATTGTAAAAGGACCTCAGGTTTGTATAGTTAGGAAAAATGCAATTTTGGACAAATTGTCAATATTCGTTTTCGGAAGTTCCTTCCGGGAGAGCCTCGATCAGGAGTAAGGAGAGCCTCGCTCGCTCTCGACAAAGGTAAGAGTGATAGTGCAAGTGATCAGTGCAGTGCCCCTAGTGAAGGAGGGTGCGTCTGACCGGCTCACTAACGCTTCCAGGCCTAGACCTCTTCCAGACTCCCAGACCCAGTGGAGGAGGAAAGTCGAAAGCCGCAGGAAGGTTAGGGAGAACCCCCACCGGTCAGGCGTCCCCTCGGCAGATCCTGTTGCTTGTTCCCAGGCTGCCTTGGATCGAACAAAGAAGGAGTTATTGCACCAGTGCTTCTCGTCATCTTCGTCGCCTTCTCCTAAGCGTAGATGGAGCGCCTCGGAGTCGTCTCGACCTCTCAAGAGGCCCTGGAAAGCTCCTTGCGCCCTTCCTTCCAGCCCCGAATACTTCGCGGAAGAGCCAGAAGTGGAACGCAAGAGAGCCAAGAATTCTTCTGTTTACACTCTCCTGTTCGGTCTCGGACTTCGTCTCCTGTAGAGGAATTTAAGAGATCTCCTGCGCGCATCCTGGCAGGTCTGCAAGCGCAGATTGCGGCTTTAGCTGATTCTTTTGCCGGGACTTCTCATCGTCGGAAGGACGCCTCGCTTCCGGTGAAGAAGTCCAAGAACGTCCCGTCTACTAGCTCTCCTCCGGCTAGAGAAGTTTTTGAGCCTCGTAGCAGGAAGTCAGAAGTGCAGACTGAAGTTCGGGATCAACCTCCGAGTAGGCTCTCCTCTCTTCCCAGCAAGAGTTTTGAGCATGTCAGGCGTAAGGAGCCGGACAGGCTCTCTCCTCAGGATTTCCGCTCCTCTTCAGTTAGGCGTCAAGAGCTTGACAGACGTCAAGAGCCTCGTTATCGTCAGGAGCGAAGGAAGAGTTCTTCGCCTGGTTGCCGCTCTCCTTTTGACGGACGCTTGGAGCCTAGTAGGTGCCAAGAGCCTTGTGGGTGCCAGTGGAAGCATTCATTTCCATTGGTTCACTCCCGATTGGATAGGCGCTCAGAGCCTTGTAAGCGCAGTTCTTCGGACAGGGACTCCTCCGTGGATGTTTTCTCTCCCCGTGGCAGGCGTCAAGAGCCTGGTAGGGGTTTGGAGTCTGATAGGCACCAAGAGCCTGGCAGGCGTTTTGAGGAGGGCAGGCGCCAAGAGCCTAGCAGGCGCAGAGAGCCTGATAGGCGCTCTCCCTTGTCCAGGCGCTCTTCTGTGGAATTAGACTTTGTTTCCGACAGGCGAGCTTCCACTAGTAGGCGCTCTCCTAGCAGGCGCTCCCCTAGTAGGCGCTCTCCTAGCAGGCGCTCCCCTAGTAGGCGCTCTCCTGGTAGGCGCTCCCCAAGTAGGCGCTCTCCTAGTAGGCTCTCTCCAAGTAGGCTCTCTCCAAGTAGGCGCTCTCCTAGTAGGCGCTCTCCAGGTAGGCGCTCTCCTGGTAGGCGTTCTCCTAGTAGGTGCTCTCTCGGTAGGCGCTCTCCTTTTAAGCGCTCTCCCAGTGGACATTCTCCCAGTAGGCACTCTCCGAACAGGCGCTCTCCAAGGAATAGCTCTCCTCCTGGTAGTAGAGCTTCTAAACGTCATTCTTCTGAAGAATACCTTGGGGATTCTGAGGAAGATTTGCCCAAGGATGCTTCAGTTTCTTCATACAAGAGACTGACCGACCTCCTCTTGCAAGATGAAACCGACAGTGTCGATGAAGAAGGCTCTTAAGAATTTTGACGACTGGTTGCTTTCAAAGGAAGAGAAAGGCAAGACCGTATTTTCTTTTCCCCCGTCCAAACTTACGGGTAAGATGGGGTTCTGGTACGAGTCAGGAGAGCCCTTGGGTCTTACTCTTCCCTCTTCAGCAGACTCGGACTTCTCTTCGTTGGTTGATTCCGCACGTCGCTCGGCGCTTATCTGCGAAGACGACGTGGGGTATGAGCGAGTTGGATCACCTTCTGAAGGGAATGTTCCGAGTCTTAGAGGTTTTTAACTTTCTTGACTGGACCCTTGGAGTCATGGCTAAGAGGACTCAAGATCAAGACACTCTTTCACCTGAAGACCTTCACGCAGTGCTGTCTTGTATGGACAAGGCAGTGAGAGACGGATCCGGGAGATTGCTTCCCTTTTTGGGCGCAGGAGTAGTAAAGAAGAGGGCCGTTTTCTGCTCCTTTCTTACCAAGGCTGTTTTCTCATGCACAGAGAGCTTCCTTGTTGTATTCCCAACTTTTCTCCGAACTCTTCCGAAGATAATTAATGCATCTTTCAGCTCGTTGTCAGCAAAAAGCGAGCAGGATATGCTGGCTCGCTCAGCTAGAATCCCGAAACCTTCGTTCCAACAGAAAACGAAGAAGGAAACTCAGAGTAGGCAAGAGCCCTTTCGAGGAGGCCCTTCTCCCGCTCTTCTTCCTCCAGAGGTTCGAGACCACCCAGAAGAGGAAGGACCTTCTCTCGGTCTATTATGGGTCCAAGAAAGTAGCTCGCGTGTCCTCCAGACAACTGTGGGTGCCAGACTTCTGAACTTTGCGGATGTCTGGGCCACAAAAGGGGGCGGACAACTGGTCCCTCGCTATCATCAAGAGGGGATACCTCATTCCCTTTATCTCGAGACCACCTTTGACCACCTCCAAGGGAACTGGTGGCTAAATACAAAGACCCTCTAATGAATAAAGCCTCACTCTAGCAGTAGAGCTGATGTTGGAGAAAGAGGCAATAGAGATGGTACAGGACCCTCTTTCCGCGGGTTTCTACAACCGTCTGTTCTTAGTTCCCAAGAACTCAGGAGGATGGAGGCCGGTTCTGGACGTAAGCGCCCTGAACGTCTTTGTGAAGAAGAGGAAGTTCGCTATGGAGACGACTTCATCAGTCTTAGCAGCTCTTCGTCCCGGGACTGGATGGTGTCACTGGACCTTCAGGACGCCCTTACTTCCATGTGCCGATCCATCCTTCTTCATGCAAATTTCTAAGATTCATGTGGGGAGGGAACGTTTTTTAGTTCAGGGCCCTATGCTTCGGCCTTTCCACAGCCCCCCAAGTCTTCACTGGGCTGATGAAGAACGTTGCTCAGTGGCTTCATCTCGAGGGAGTGAGGATTTCCCTCTACTTGGACGATTGGCTAATCAGGGCCAAGTCCAAGGAGAAATGTCTGGAGGACTTACGATTAAAACGCTGAATCTAGCAGCTTCTCTGGGTTTGCTAGTGAATTTAGAGAAGTCACAGCTAATCCCCAGTCAAGAGCGTATCTATCTGGGGATTCTGATGGCTTCTCAGGTTTTTCGGGCATATCCTTCCCCAGAGAGGATAACCCAAGGTTCGGAGAAGGTAGCAATCTTTCTAGAGAAAGATGTATGCACAGCGAGGGAGTGGATGAATCTGTTGGGGACACTCTCCTCGCTGGAGCAATTCGTTTCTCTAGGGAGGTTGCACCTCAGACCCCTACAGTTCTTCCTGACGAGGAACTGGAACCGAAGATCTCAAGGTCTAGACTTGCGTTCAAGATCTCGCAAGAGATAAAGGAGGATCTACGTTGGTGGCTAGACCCTCTCCTGTTCAAGGAAGGCCTTTCCTTGCAGGTTCGGAACCCCAGCCTAGTGTTATATGCGGACGCATCGGACATAGGTTGGGGAGCTACTCTCGGGTCGAGAGAAGTGTCAGGCACGTGGATGGGGGATCAGGTGTCCTGGCACATCAACAAGAAAGAGCTAACAGCGATTTGGTTTGCTCTCAAAACCTTCGAACCCCTCGTAAAGGGAAAGTCAGTTCAGATCAACTCGGACAACACCACAGCCCTGGCTTACATTCGGAAACAGGGGGGACTCACTGTTTCTCCCTGTACGAGACAGCGAGATCGCTCCTCCTGTGGTTGGAGGAGAGGAAGATAAGTCTTCTCACCAGGTTCGTACAGGGAGAAAGAAATGTCAGAGCGGATCTGCTAAGCAGAAGGAATCAAGTCCTTCCCTCAGAGTGGACTCTACACTCGGACGTATGCCAGGAGCTGTGGAGGACGTGGGGCAGGCCCCATCTCGATCTATTTGCGACCTCCAGGAATGCGAGGATAGATCTATACTGCTCCCCTATTGCGGACCCAAGAGCAGTGGCAATAGATGCATTCCTGATGGATTGGAAAAACCTGGATCTTTACGCGTTCCCGCCTTTCAAGATTCTAGGGGAAAAGCTAAGGAAGTTCGCAGCTTCAGAGGGAGCAAGGATGACTTTGATAGCTCCGTTCTGGCCCGCCCAGGACTGGTTCACAGAGGTACTGGAATGGCTGGTGGATGTTCCAAGATCCCTACACTAAGAGTCGATCTGCTCAAACAGCCCCACTTCGACAGGTTTTCACAAAAACCTCCCCGCTCTCAGTCTGACTGGATTCAGACTATCAAGAGTCTCGTCAGAGCTAAGGGCTTTTCGGCAAAGTCTGCAAGGGCTATTGCCAATGCACGTAGGACCTTCCACATGTAGTTCTACCAGTCGAAGTGGGAGTTTTTCGACGTTTTGGTGTATGGACTCATAAAGTTTCCTCCTCCAGTACCTCTGTGACTCAGATAGCAGATTTCCTTATCTTCCTGAGGGAAAAATGCGGGTTAGTAGTCTCCACCATCAAGGGCTACAGGAGCATGCTTTCCTCAGTTTTTCGTCATAGAGGATTAAACATATCCGAAGACAAGGACCTCCATGACTTAATCAGATCATTTGAGACAGTTAAAAGAACCTCCTACTTAGTTCCTAGCTGGAATCTAGACGTCGTGCTGCTCTTTCTGAGGTCCTCAAGATTCAAACCTCCCCATACAGCTTCGTTCAGAGACCTTTCGATGAAGACTCTTTTTCTCTGTGCGTTAGCTTCAGCGAAGAGAGTCAGCGAGCTGCAGGCTCTAGAAGGTGAGGTAGGTTTTCAAGGAGGATCCGCGTTTTGCTCTTTTCTTCCGGCTTTCCTAGCCAAGAATGAAAACCCTTCTTCGCCATGGCCCAGGAGCTTCGAAATTAAAAGCTTGTCCTCCTTAGTTGGGACAGAAGAGGAGAGATCTCTTTGCCCGGTGAGAAGCCTGAAATTTTATCTTCAAAGGAAGAGAAGACTTGCTGCTAATGAGAGCAATCTCTGGTGCTCTGTAAGGGACCCCAGTAGGCCCTTATCAAAAAATGCCCTCTCATTCTTTATCAGGAATGTTATTAGAGAAGCCCACACATCGTGCAGTCAGCAACAGTTTAGTCTTCTGAAAGTCAAGGCGCACGAAGTGAGGGCCATCGCGACGTCTTTGGCTTTCAAGAAGAATATGTCTTTACAAAACCTCATGAAGGCCACTTTTTGGAGGTGTGAATCAGTCTTCTCCAATCACTACCTAAAAGACGTATTGATTACGTATGAAAAGTGTTTTGGGCTAGGCCCTTATGTATCGGCAGATTCAGTGCTGGGGCAGGGAGCTGAAACACATCCTTTTTAATCCTTTTCCCTGTTAGTTTTTAATTTGGAGTTTTTGGTTGTACGAAGGAGGTTGCAGGAGGCAGCTCCTTCTTTCGTATACTAATATTAGTAATTGGTTAGGTGATCGGTTGTGCTTGAGGCTCCTTGCTGTTGGTAGTGATAGGCTCTGGCATGTAAGCGGGTTGATCCCCATTGACCAGACTCTGTTTGGATTCTGCCAAGTAAGTGGACTCAGTTCCCATTGGTAGACCCAAAGAGTTCTTCAGCTATAGGTCACGCCCTCGCTGAGACTCTTTAGGCAACGCAGACTAATAGACAGTAACTATGAAGTCTTCTGCCTAATTCAGGTAAGAACCAAGGGTTTATTTTTATTCCTTTAACATGTGTTGTCCCCACTTTCTAGGTGAGTATGTGTCTCTTTCCCTCCACCAAGGGTGTCAATCAGCTAAGTATATATCTGGCTGGGAAGTTCATGTACAAAAATGATATTGTTAGTATACAATAAAGTTTTGTACATACTTACCTGGCAGATATATACGATTGATGGCCCGCCCAGCCTCCCCTCAGGAGACAGGTGGAAGAAAATAATCTGACAAGAAAGGGGGACTGGTTCTTACACCCGCCACCCAGCGGCGGGTAAGGTAGATCACCTGACCTACCTGTAGCGTGTGCCGCGAGTTTGAATTTTCGTCGTGACGTCAGAGACCTAAGCTATTGCTTGAGTATATATCTGCCAGGTAAGTATGTACAAAACTTTATTGTATACTAACAATATCATTTAATTAAAGTGCTTGCTGAAGATTCTTCTAAAATATTATCATTTATTGAGGTGTTCTTTGATAAAGGAAAGTAATCTGGTTGTGGAAGCAGGTTATTTGATTTGCAAATGGCTTTGCAGCAGTTTGTACATATATAGTTATTAAGATTACAGAAACAATTAATTGAAGTGTTAATGTATTTTACTATTGTTGTTTTTATGCAGATCGTGTCATCAGCACACTACATGTTATCAGATTTATATGTCCCTCAAGACATTGATCCAGATTCTCCAGTTTTGTCAGACTGTAGTGATGAAGATAGCGAATGGCTATCAGGTGGAGGAAGTGATGAAGAAGCTGATTGCTCAAGTGATGAAGAGCACTCGTGTAGTTGTGATTCTCAGTCAGTTACACCTTCTAATCCAAGTTCTACAATTAAAGTTTCTTCTCTGTGCCTTCCACATGCAACAAAAACGCAGTCTCATTACTACAAGTAAGTGTAGTTGAAAATAATTTGAAAATTATTAAATCCTCATAAATTTTTAATGTATGAAATGCCTGTACAATGTGAATCATTTGTTATAGTTTTTTGTTACCTTTGAGGGACATTATGTTTGTGTTGCACAGACTGTTGTCTAAGATGGCTGATTTAGGTTTTAACAATTATCTAAAGTAAACAAATATGGAATGTACTTAGCCTTTTCAATTTTAAAAGTGAAAGTTAAAATAAAATTTTTTTATTCATTTGATTTTAATGAATGTATTTGACTTTAATTTTTATGTTTTTTTGTTCCAGAGCACCACCAATCTTGGGATCATTAGAAGAACGATGTCACAATGCTTTAAACCATGTCGTAGAAGCCATACAGTGCCTCTGTAATTCAAGACGCAATGAGCAAGAGCATAGCAGCTCACCGGGAGAGAAGGACTCTCCAAGGTGTCCTCCAAGGAGTCAAGAACAAGAAGAACCAAAAATGGCCCGCCCATTCCAACCAATCCCAATGCCATATTCGCCACTGAACAGCAAAGATAATAGTGCTTTAGTCATTGCTAAGGAAAAAAAGATAGAGACACAGCTAACAGTATCTGTCTTGAGTCATCAGTACACAGTAGCCAGTTGGTGGGATAAACTTAGTGTGCTGCTCTTAAGAAAGGCAGCTTTGGTTTATTTGGTATTAGCCCGATCATCATTTAATGCTCAAAGGTAAATTTCTGGTATTAAATGGTAAGCCCATCACTTTTATGTAAAAATGAAAAAATGTCATTTGAACTGATCCTCTAGCTTTAAATTTGAAATTAATATGCACAAGAATGGTGGAAGGCTGGGAAATCATGAGCGACGTGTAGTGGGGCACATGATGTGGTTCCTTGAGTAGGTGATGTGAGTAATGTCAGTAATGTATTGAATAACCAGTGCTTGTGCGAAAATACTGTTGACTTATTTGTTTGAATGCTAACTCATGGCATCAAGTGTGTTTCCGAGTGGCTGGGGAAATCTGTGCCATCTGTACCGTGGAAGGATGATCTGAAGTAGAATGTTTTTCAAAACAATTACTGGTTTCCATAACTTTCACTTTAGAGTTGGGTTGTGGTGAAAATTTCTTCTCGTAAAAAATGGTGTGCTATATCTTATTTTCTTTATCTAATTGGTTCCAAGGGACAAGTTAGCTAAGCTCCTTAAGAATTCAGTTGGAATTTTAGATTTTATTAAGTGCCATATGAAGAAGAAAACAAATTTTAATAATTGTTTACTAAATGACCTTTGGTATGGTTATTTTACTATTAAATTAAAAGTTAAAGTAACTTGTATAATTTTCTACCATAGCTTTGTTTTCTTAGAATTGCTCCATGTTGTCACTTCGACATGTAATTTTAGTATGTATGTATTTTTAGCAGATAACAGATAATTGTTTGCAAAGATGCAAATACAGTAAACTCGGATAGATAGAATGTCTGAATGATATTTTAAAGTACAGCTACCCCAAAAATGCAACTTACTGTCCAAGATAAAATGAAAAATTAGAGTCTCATTACCTGGATAGTAGTCATGAAATTTTCCAGTGCATGTACTCGTATATTAGGATATCAGTATGTGTACTATGAATTATGGGTACTTATCATCAGAAATTTTTTTGACAGATATGGCCAGGCATTACGCTACACCAAGTTTTCATTCCACGCTTGGCACTGTATGGCTAGCCGTCTCTGCGGGGATATAGAAATTCCTGTGCCAAATCAAGCCTTAGCTTTAGCTGGAGACACTTATTATATGCTTTCCAAATCTTGGGATGAAGTGGCCAGCCACATTGAAGATTTCAATAACGTAACTAATGTGCATCAGGATATGCTTGGATTGTTCGAGTGCCTGGAACCTTCTGAAGGCAAGTGTTTTGTTGTTTTACAAGCAACCTGCATTCGTTTAAGGTCACCATTATAGTTTTTCATATTCTGTTTTTGCTGCTTGTTGACCTTATTGTTAATTATTTTTTAGGTATGCATCAAAGTATTTCATGCTCATAGTTTCATAAATCTTTGCCTTATGGGCTTTTCAGTTTTGCAATTGCCTGTATGGTGAGTTTCAGTTATCCAAAACATTTTGTTACCCCTTAGTCATTTACAAGTTACTTTGTTAAGTTGGGAAAGATTACTTTTATAAGCAAGGAATAAGAATACACTTTGAAAGATTTATGGTGACAATTTTCTAGCATTTTGTTTTATTTAAAAATATTCTAGTTTACTTATATACTAACTGCATATATGAATATAATTCTTAAGCCACTATCTTAAAATTTATGATAAATTAGTTGTTTCATCACAAAATCTGCTTTTAGCATAGCCTATTTGTTTGTCTTCTAAAACATCAGATACTCTGGTGCAATTGAGGCTTTCAAGATATGAGAACAAAGGCATACATATATATATACAATGTGTAATTAATGAGCTTTAACTAAAATCTCGTATTGTGTTTTAAAAACATTCTTTTACAGAATTCAGGCTAATAATTTTGATACTTTACCTGCTTGGTGGAGGAAGGATCATAGACATGTTAATGATAATCAAATACAAGGTTTTTCTTTTTTTATATATGTATGAAAGTACTGGTAAATAATTAGGTGTTCTTTTCACATACTTAAACCAGTAGAACATAAGATTACCTTTCTTCAGTGGGTGACAATTTTTCTTCTAAATTGTATTTGGCCAACTCAGGTCGTTGGCAACTGAAGGCCTATTCCTTAGTATTTTGATTTTGAAGACGATTCAATAACAGCTGAAGCACACTTAAGTGTGATTACCCCAGATATGAAAGGGTAGCATTGTATGTTAGGATAAATACGAATTTCTTTAGAATTTGGTATAATTATATTTTTTGTGCACAGTATTCACTGAAAATAATCAAATTAATCACAATCTCCTTCCAGAAAATCACAAAAGGTTGAAGTTTGCATGTGATGTAGAGGAAGCACTGGTCCTGAGTCTGCAGCATTTTGAGAGAGCACTTTCATCATCTGACAAACAAACATTTTTCCATCTTCTGAGAAGACTTGGCAATGTCTGTAATGAATTAGGAGTTATGTATATGAATCAGTCAGCTAGTAAGTTTGTAGAAGTTTGTTACAGTGTTAAAAAACTTGAAAAACTAATTCACAAAATTTTAACTACTATCATATGCTTATAATATTACTTTGAAGGATAATGCTTACTTAGATAGAATTGTTGAAGAATATTTGTTATACTGTTTTATAATTTTGAGATTTATTGCTGAATTCTTACAAGGAAGATATTTTGTGTAATTAATTAGGCCAGTTATATGTATTTGTAAGCCAGCTAGTAAGTGATGAGAAGTTTGAAAGCATAGAAATTTGAGAAGTTTCAGTAATATTTGAAAGGTAATGCTTGTTTAGATTGTGTTGTTGAGGAACATATGATATTGTTCCATTTTCTTTGACAGTGATAGCTAATTTCTTATAGGGTAGATACTTCCCCGTCAGTTGTTTACACTTCTGTAAAGTTTTCATAATGTGTATATTTTGTGCATCAGAACTCTGTGAAGAAGAAAACGTAGGATTTGAAGCATCAAAGGAGTTATGGAGCAAGTCTGCAGAACTCCTGAATCGTGGAATTGAAGCCTTCACTCAAGTTGGGGACATACCAAATGTTGCCCTTTTGCACTCTAACACAGGGCGGCTAATGAGATTATGCGCCTTCTATTGTGTTCCTGGAGGTGGACAGCGAGTCTTTTCAGTGACTGAGAGACATTACTATAACCAGGCAAGTGAAAGGATCATTTGACTACTTTGCACAATGTTGAAGCCCACTTTATGATAATTTCACTTTCAGAGTAAATTTCTCTCTCTCTCTCTCTCTCTCTCTCTCTCTCTCTCTCTCTCTCTCTCTCTCTCTCTCTCTCTCTCTCTCTCTTTGTTTCTAACAATTAAGATTTTTTAAAAGCAGTTGGAAAGAATGAAATCAGAATGTCAACACAGCATAGGGAAAGGAGAAAATATTCAGGATAGTTGCGTGCCTGAGGAAAGATGTGAAAGGGGGTAAGTGTATAAAAAGGTGAAAGTAGTGATTAATTTTACAAATTAAATGTAGTGAAATGATGGTGGCAGTATTCTGGACACCTTCTGAATGAAGAAAATGAGAATATATTAGGACCTGATGAAGGAAAAGACAGGACCAAAAGAATGGTGACAAGGCTGTTTGAGTATTTTATTAAAATATTGAAAAAGATGCAGGAGGAAAGTTTAGAGAGAAAAGCTTAGAAGAAATGATTTAGATAGATTTCAGGTCAAGTATCACAAATAAAAAATATTGTACCACATTGTGTATCTTGAAAACATTTATTACAGAGCAGTGTGACAATTAAGTGGACATTATGAAGGCAGAGGAAACCTGAAAGACTAAATAAGCTAGTGATATTGTGCTAACAAAAGTGAAGATAGAGGCAGATGTATTAGAAGAATGTGGGATAAATGTTTGGGTTTATTGAGGATCAGCAACAACCCTTTACTTTTTATGAAAGGAATATTTTACAAAGGAGTAAAGAAAAGTTGATCCCTAGAGCTGCTTTATGCAGTTGACCAGTGATAACAGCAGAATCAGAGTAAGAAGTGGTTGAAATGTACAGAAGGAGGAAGAAAAGAATGCTGACTGTAAGGAAGCAAAAAATATAGTGCAGTCAAGAAAGTAGCTTTGTGGTTGTTGTGGGAAAGGTGTAGCGGCTCTATATGAATACAGATGTATGAGACAGTGTCACAAGAGATGCTGAGGTTTACAGTATGTATATAAAGTATGAGATATGCATTGTCCAAAATGTTTTACAAGAGCAAGACGACTGCTTCAGTTGTTGATCTCTCTGGCAGGATGGTTACCTGACAATTATTGATTATAGAAACTGCTTCTCAGCCTTTCTTCCATCACCTTTTCCAAGGGTTTCATAACTGGTAGTAGTCTCATTCTGAAGTAACCTCCAGTAAAAGAAAATTACTCGCTAGACGATTGGGTTGTGTACTTGCCTATCAGTCTGGTAGCCTGCGTTCACTCCTAGCTGCTGCCAGTGCGGAACCAGAGAAATGTATTACTGGGGATTAGAAATTAATTTCTCGATATACTAATGTGGTTCAGATCCCACAATAAGCTTTAGGTCCTTTTGCTAAGTAACCAGTTGGTTCCTAGCCACGTAAAAAAAAAAAAAAAAAAAAAAAAAAAAAAAAATCTGATCCTTCGGGGCAGCCCTAGGAGAGCTGTTAATCAGCTCAAGTGTCTGGTTAAACTAAGACATACTTAACTTAATCCAGTAAAATAAAAATGCCCAGTATGTAAGAGGGGCAAAGGCTTCCAGTGGGTACAAAAAGCTTGTAATACTGTATGCAGCATAAGCATGGGCACTAACAAGGAAAATGGAGGGGATTTTGAGAAGGTGTTACTATAGAATGTATGGCAAGAGTTTGGGGGAAGATTATATTATGAATGAAGAATTGCTGGTGAAACAAGAGGCTGAAGAAAAGATAGGAAATTTTAAAGACGTGATGAATGTGGAACGTGGAACATTTGTCTTAAATGCAGTAAAATTGAAGTAGCAGGATGAAGTATGAAGTAACAGAAAAAGGATGGGAGTTTAGGCATAAAAACCAAAGGACAGAGAAGAATATAGAACTTCATTTCATGTGTAACCCCTGAAAGATAAAGCTTACATAAAAATATTTTTGATCATGATTACTTGGTTAAAAAAAAAGTCACCTGTAACTCTTATCCTGTAACTAGTTTGAGCCTAATATGAAAACTAAAAACTGATTATATGAACAAATTCTGTCATTTGTATGGAAGGAGTGTAATTCAATAGGAACAAAAATATCTGTTATTCCTTCAAAGACTTGTATATAGTTGCAATACTTTCAAATGCATGATTGCTGCTTCAACCATGAAATATTTGTATGAATTAATTTGTTTTGCAGGCAGTTAATGAATATCAGAAGGCATTGGATATATTAAAGCAAAGGAAGAAGAGTGTTGAGATTTGGGATTTGGTCGTTTGGGAATTCTGTACTACATTATATACCTTTGCCTCTTTGATGCAAGATCATCCACCGTATTCTTTTATGGTGAGTTTTTGTGAAGAGTTTTAATAGGTGTGTCACCCTTTTGGAGGAAAATAATCTTATACTTAGAAAACTTAATATATAGCTCTTTTTATCCAATAACTTTGAAATGTAAGATTCAACTTTTGCATGAGATTCATCCATCTTCCTTTTTTGCATCATTCACATCAGTCTTGTGTGCAACCTTGCATTCTTGGGTAATGAAAGCCATTTTCTAATACTTTTATTAACTTAAGTATCCCAGTTGTTTATCCTTTAAGACTTACACTGTACTTTCAGTGAAAACTTAACGGCAACTTTTATTATTTAAGTTTTGCATCCTTTGATTCTTATCATCTTCCTTTCTTTCTGCAACTCATAAAAATCTTGATTGCCTCACCAACTCTGACTTGACTTCTTCAATTGTAACACAGTGGCATGTAAAACTTATTGAAGATGTAGAAAATGCCACAAACTATTTTCTTTGCTTATGTTAATTCAGAACTTGCTTGTTGTTAATCATTAGTCTCTCGTGGAAAATGTGTTTTGCGGGATGAAGCTTAATCCACATTGAAACTGAATAGGCTTTGTAGAAATCTACATTTGTTGCTTTACCACTCATTTGTACACTGTAGAGATCAGCTTATCTTGAATTATTGAAATCATCCAGTTGGCTATGAATACTATAAAATTGCTAATCCACTGAATTATTGCAATGCTCTGTGCCAGGTTACAGATGTTTTCTCAGCATGTGTACCCTTCAGATGATAAAATTTTTTTGAATTTATCAATTCCCCTGAGAATGGGAATAAATCATCAGCATTTAGGCATGCTTTGTGTATACCCTGCATGCTGTTTAGTCATACTGAAGCATTTAGACTACTCTTTTGAGTGATTCACTTTCACCTGCTTACCTCTTATTTTTTATTCTTATTTTTATTGGTGTCAAGATTTTGTCTTTCTGCCAAATTTTTAGGAAAGCAAGTTTCAGAAATCCTAATGGGGTCCAGTGGTATGATGAAGCATGAGTTGCAACAATGTTGTAATCATGCCAAGTAAAATAACAGAGGAAAGAAAGGTCATCCTATCCATTTTGAGTGGCTTGTATAAGTTTAGTTCTTGGTCTGCAATATGAGTTTTGGCTGACTCAAATTGGGTATGATTCATAAGGGTTTACTAAATTTACACAGTAAAAGATATCTCTCGATATTTTAACTGATATCTCTGTGGTAATGTATGTGTTAATATTGTTTTGACCAAAGAATTGCAACCCAGTATTTGTTTTTTATAAGGTATAGCATTCTTTCTTTATATATTTTTCAGGCTGGTGACGACCTTGCCCGGGAGATTGTGGATCTATTATCAAAGGCCCTCAAATATTGTGATGTCAAGTCTCCTGGAGCACGGCAACCATTATATCAATATAGAGCAGCTGTCATTTACATGAGATTAGCAGGCATCTATCATAGTGCTGTCAGGTATAATTTTTTATTTTTTTTATTTTAAGGTGATTAGAATTTCATTCATTTGCATTCATAAACTACTCCCAAATCCAGGTTAATTCAAGTTATTTGTCTTGTCACTTAAGCTGTACATCAAGATAATAATAGTCATTAACTTTTACAAACATATATCAGTTATAACAAATATCAAGAGTGAAGTATTAAAAAATATTAAGTACAACCAAGAGAACCACAACGAAAATGTCTGCTGCAGTTTGTAAAGGCATTTACAGAATTTTAAACGTGAAACATACAACCAAGTTAACTGTCTGTCTTTTTTGTGTGGTTGATGCAGCATTCTCTGTCCTAGCTTAATTTTTTCAGCCTTGAGCATTTCATCTCCCTCTGTTGAGCTTCCTACTAGCTGTCCAACTTTATTATCTTTAGCTTCTTCCCATTTTCATCATGAGAACAAATCTTCAGGGCCAACCCTGTGAAAGCATGAAAATGAGACTTATTAATATAGTTAAACCACTTACTAAATGTGCTGATAATAATTAAGGAAGTTTATAACATTTACTAATTTTATCTGTTAAATAATGGACCCTGTACCTAACGTATAATGAATCTGCAGCTTCAGGATCCCCAGAAGCATCTTCATGACTTCCTCATGAGCAATCGCAGCTTCTTCTGATGTTGTTAGGAAGCAAATGCAATATTGGCAAGCTTCTTGAAACCCTTTTGCCATTCATGCTTGCAACAAATATTCCTATATATTTAATATGGTTGCCAGCTTGACCATTGAGAAACAGAAGGCATTTATTATTTTAATCTGGAGGATTGGCTGGTCTGCTTCCAGTAATAATCCTTCATTGTGGTTTTCTTAGTTTATATTCTATTAAACATTTTTTATTGTTATTTGGTTAATAGATAATCTGTACTGTGCTTATGTTACAGAGCTGGAGAATCAGACACAAAGAACATGCGCCATCTGGCAGAACGCAATTACAGCAAAGCGGCAGCTCTGTTCATGCAATTAGAAAATCCTGTGGACATCTTAAAAGTACAACTTGACCGGGCTGTTCTCATAGAAGACCAGATACAAGGTATAGTTTTATATTTTGGTTTTTTGAACAATATATGTAATTAAGTTGCTACTGGAAAGTAAATATATCATGTTGTAAGATATTGTTTAACAATTATCATCCAGTAGTTAAAGTAGATGATAATTTTTAAAAATATTTTTTAGCTTTGAAAATATGTAAGTTTTCCTGAACTCATTGGTGAATACACTGTCATATACCAGAGAGAAATACAGTAATGAACTGGATGGTGCAAAATGAAAAGACAAAAAAAACAACACCTATTTACAAACACCACTCAGTGTGTCGTGAAAAGACGAATGCACAGTCTTTCCTTGACTTGAATCTGCCGCGTTCCCGACTAGGAAGTGCTAGAAAACATGACTGCCGGAAAATGGGTGATGGTTCTTTGTAAATACTATGAACATGCTTATCTCTGTTTGGAAGCTGTATTCGTCCAGGAATACAGGAGACTCATCTGTACATTATTTCAACCTGTTAATTGTGTTAGCAATGTCCCATTGGGATCGGGAATTCAACCTAGAGCAATAGAAAAAGCCTAACTGGTAGCATGGATTGCACCAATGTAAAGGAAGGCTTCCTTCCTCCACTAAAGCTCTCAGAGGCAGGACTTATAATTTTCATTCTTTCCCTGTTCACTGGTTAGATCATTTGCCTCCATGCATTTTCGTTTGTTAATTGGGCTAGTATTTGACCATATATCATAATTAAGTGTGATGAGATGTAATGCCCTAACCTGTGATGACTGTCAGTTAAGTAAATTACCATGTTTTTTCTGGCCTTAAGCCAAAGTATTCTGTGACTTTCTTGTGGGCCATGTGGCCTACCACAAAGTGTGAAGGTTTTCCGTTGGGAACAGGGTTATGTGTGTTAATTGTATGTAAGGTTGTTATGGGTTTAGATTCACTATTTTTGTAATAAAATTTTGTAAAGCTCGATGAAGCCCAATTCACTCGTCCTTCATGATAGACTGAGAGTTGTCCTTAAGGTGGGTCCTACTGCCAATAACACCTGGTGACTGGTAACCCTGTCATGACGGTTGAGCATTGATGTTAGTCCTATAATCTGATAGTTTCAGGATGATTAGTTTGAAACAAATTATAAAAATTTAATTATAGTATTTATTCACTGGAAGACTGCAAAGTTGACTGGAGTGTGCGCAGTTGGGCTTTTCATCTTTCAAATCAGGTTGGTGCATCTGGGTGTGTTTCATACAGAGTAAAGGTATTCATGATAAATGGGTTTATAGAAGTCTTATTGTAAAAACATTATTATCTCTCTCAACCTTTTATACAGGAGTGTGACTAGAAATTGAGTCTATGGATATTATAAATCATACCTTTATGTAACATATGTTAATTGTAACCACTATGGTTATTATATGTGAAAAATATTTCTCATGTTTTCAAGTTGGGATAAACTCATACTTAAGTGATGCTCCGAGGTATAGACACACACTGATAATAACTAATCTTCCATTCAGAAGTGTGAGCCAAAAGTTTTCTTATCTACATCAACTTTAAGAATACTGTCTTCAGAGGTACTCCTTTTAAGACAGAGGTTTGTATATTTTGGAAAAATGCAATTTACTTCACTTTATTTTTATGAAATTTTTTTTTTTTTATACTTTCAGGAACAGCAAATCAGCAGCTTTTGATTAAATATAATATTTCTGTACTTCAATTGCTGGTTGAGGGGAAACAAGCTTTGAAGATGTGTCATTTCATGGCTAAACCTAAAGTTAATAAAGGAGGTTGTCTTAGCAAGCAGCAGCTTGAAGATACTGGTAGTGATGGAAGGCCAGAAAAGGATAACACCACTGTTAAGGAGGATGAGTTGGGAGAGAACAGTGAGGAAGAAGTCACTATTCTGACTGAAAATATGCCCAATGAAGAAGAAGAAAACCAGGAGAAGATCAGGGCTCTGCTCTTGGTCTTTGAGAAGAAGCTTCATAGTTCATTGATGTCGCTTGTTAAGATTGCAGCTGGAACCTCAAAGGCACCTAAGAAAAGGTACAAAATTCCTGTAGGTTATGAAAGTGAGAGGAGTCTAATGCTGTTGTAGTTATTATCTATTCTTAATACTTTATTTTTTATATTATGCTGTGCTTTCCTTATGAAAAATTTCTTTCCAATGTTTTTTCTTGGAAATCTTTCAGCATTAACAGACACTTCCCCTTGACTGCTAATTAGCCCCCTTCTTCTAAGGGCAAATATTTTTAAGCTTACTAAAATATGCGTTGAAAGGCATAATTTTGTTATTTCTGTATTAATTTGTTTTGTATACTTTTTGTATATTTCTTAAAATATTTGGGTCGATAATTTTTTTCTTGTGAAAAATTTAAAAATTGTCTAAATTTATACAGTGATGATCAATGAATTCCATTAGCTAGATGCCCATCAAATATATTTACAGATTTTGAAAATGGAAAGAAATTATCCTTTGATTCCAGTAACCATGAATTCTGGTAACAGAAAACCAATGAGTACAGAAAGGTAGAATACAAGTCTCAAACTTGGATTGGACAGCTAAAAATGAAGCTTTCATGAAAAACTTAACAAATTTATTGCTATTTCACACATCCTTACATCTATTGATCAACCTGTTGACCCTTTCAAAGTATAGAGCATTCTGCTGTGTTTTCTTTTACAGTGCGTATTTTTGCACTCATCACACAATATCTCATTATAGTTAACGTTTCTGCTGTGTTAATGTAGTTGTGCTTCTAGCCAAAACCTCCAAACTATGCAATTTTTACAAGATTTAAATTTTTTTCTCATCCAGCCTTGTTTCAAATATTTTACTTAGGAATTACTATATTATTGTTTATATATGTATATCCATTTTCCACTTGACTGAACTCAAATACATACTGTACAGGGCTGTATTTTTAAATTCTCTTTGGTTGCCTGTATATCATTATCTGTTATGGTGGAGTACCAATATTTGAGAATGTGAAAGATAATATTTTTTTAGTAATGAACAGATAAAAGGAAGATGATTGGGAAATGTTTTATTTCAAGCATTAGTAATCAATTGTGTATTTGTATGTTGTATATTGTTAGGGAATATGTAGCTACTAATTTTTCTCTCTTTTCTTTAGTGTACGTTTTATGAAATTCAGGTCAATATTGCACTTGTATGTAAGTGGTATCAAAGCTAAGATAACATTCAGTGCATTCTGATGGATGTTCTGGAAATCCTAATGCACCTAGCCTGACTACTGCATAGGAGTGCAATGTTTCAGTTTGCATTATTATTTTGAACACAAGTGCATAAAATACCATTCGAGTAATTGGTCATCACTGTTAACTTTCAGTGATTTTGCCAGTGGCACACACTGTAGTACATTGTTTCATTGTTTGTTGTGATTCCTTTTCAAATTGTGACATGATTTTGAAATGGAAGAATATTTGTCTATAAAATTTGTTTACCTGTGGCTTAGATACAGTGTAAACTGGCTTAAATTGAAACGGCTTGACTTAGAAAAATTTACGTATTTGTTTGACAAGTCTTTATGGTGTTAAATCTGTGAATAGCTGTGGTTTAGTGTTACAGCTTTAAAAAATTACTGACATTCATCTTATTTTTCTTTTGCAGTAACATATGTATTGATGCAGCAACACTGAAGCAGATGTATAGTGCTAGCCTCAATACTCAGTCTCTTCCACTGGCAGATCATTTGCTGAATGCCATAAACTTTATTGCACCAATTCTTCATCAGGCTACAATGCACAGATGATGTGGAGTTTCTTCTGAATAAGTTGTGGGCTTGGCTAGCAAGGTGTATCTTGACAAAGCAGTGCTATTTTTTACAGTTATAAAAATATTTTAACGAGACTTACAGAGTTGAAACTGTATTTCGTTTAATTATTGTGATATATTGTTGTGTGACTCAAAACCTGTAACTGTTAAGGTTACAGTACTTACGAGTCGAGTGATATTAGGATTAAGCCTTTTAATGCCAAATGAAAGATTTTTGACAATTATTTATATTTTTTAGTTTGTTGTGTTTTTTCCTCTGGTGCTCAATTAGTTTCCCTCCATAGAATATATACTATTAAAAAGTACAGTAATGTAAGTTTGCTGTACTTGCTGACATCGGTAGTTTTTACTGCTGTATCAAAAGAATCAAATTTGATGCCTATATTTTAGCAGTTTTGACACTGCCATTGGGTTACATTTACATCAGTACTTTTGGTACCTATATCACTTTCTGATGTTTACCTAATGAAAATATTTCAGTTGTTAGTATTAAGGCTGTGAATTTCATTGTCAGAGACAGTGTAGCTACAGAGCAGATGATTTGGGATCTTGTATTTTATGAATATTTGACAAAGTTACTTTTTCAGACTAAGAATCATCATACAAGTACAATATTGGGAAGTAGATGCATCTGATAATGTAACTAAGAATGTTTTTGGGCATGCTGTACTTAAGGGGTACCCACAGTTGTAAGAAAAACTATTTGATATACTACTGTAATTTGTGCATGTGCTGTGTTCAGTGTAGAATAGGGTCAAGAGACCTCCCCTTCATTGTACATTAAAAATGAAAAATTGTTTTCTATAGTAATTTTCAATATTGTCCTGCTTGCTCCGATTTCAGGCTCTCAACCAGTTAAACTTTGGTGAGAACTACTCACAGATTGTTTTCATAGCATTTCAGAATATTTCTGTTTGTCTTTCCAGAGTTGTTTTGAATGATTTAAAGTATAATGGTACAAAAAACTATATTGTATTTATGTCTGGAGAAGTAAATATGGATTTTCCTCAAGTATAGGTAATCATATAACTAAAGAATATTGGGTAATTGAAAAGCACCTTAGGTATCAAGAATTATGAGAGAGTAATTAGCCAAAGTAATATACAATAATTGTTGGACAATCAGATGTACCTTAAGAAAAATGATATTGTAATGATACAATTAAGTTTGTTCATACTTACCTGGCAGATATATATATAGCTGATAATTTCCGACACCGACAGAATTTAAAACTTACGACACACGTAGTGGGAGTCAGGTGGTTAGTACCCATTCCCGCCGCTGGGAGGCGGGTATCAGGAATCATTCCCATTTTCTATTCATAATTTTTATTTCCACTGTCTCCTGAGGGGAGGTGGGCGGGTACTTAATTATATATATCTGCCAGGTAAGTATGAACAAACTTAATTGTATCATTACAATATCATTTTGTTCATGCAACTTACCTGTCAGATATATATATAGCTGAATCCCACCTTTGGTGGTGGGAGAGACAGAATAGAGGATTTAGGAAACACATATGTGCAGATAATTGATATCTTGATTCCTTACCTGTTAGCATAGCTGGCTTCGTGATTACTGCCACGTAAGTCTGCTTGTGCTACTAGAGTTGCCAGCAAGGTAGAGACCTATGAAGCTGGTGCACTCCAGATGATCTGTCAACAGGGGCGAGACCACGACGTGACTAGACCATGGACCATACTAATGAGGGCAACGAGACAAAAATACCACCACCTGGCTTAGTTTACCAAAGGTATCCCACTTAACTAAGCTAATGGAAGGGAGACCCGCCCCAGGCGGTCACCCCACAACCATAAACACAAATTAAAAACCCCCCTAATCCCTAAAGGATAGGATGAGTGTTACCTCCTGCCCCCAAAACAGTGTCTGCAGCAATGTATGGTCCGAGGGAGAAGCAATTTTCGTATGTCACTTTCACCTCCCGCAGGTAGTGTGAAGCGAACACCGAATTGCTTCTCCAAAATGTGGCATTCAAAATATCTTTGAGAGCCATATTTTTGTGAAAGGCTACCGAAGTAGCAATAGCTCTCACCTCGTGAGCTTTTACTTTCAGAAGCTTTAAATCACTGTCACTACACTTATTATGCGCTTCTTGAATCGTATTCCTGATGAAGAACGCCAGTGCGTTTTTCGACATAGGAAGATCAGGTTTCCTCACTGAACACCACAAATTGTCCGATGAACCTCTGCAAGCTTTAGTTCTCTGCAGATAGAACTTTAGAGCCCTGACAGGACACAGGAATCTCTCACGTTCGTTTCCAACTATATCTGACAACCCTTTGATTTCAAAGGACCTCGGCCACGGGTTGGAAGGATTCTCGTTCTTTGCTAAGAACATGGGACTTAAAGAACACACCGCACTACTTTCTGAAAAGCCAATCTGCTTGCTAATGGCCTGAATTTCGCTAACCCTCTTCGCCGTCGCCAGAGCGGTTAGGAAGATCGTTTTCTTCGTCAGATTCCTGATAGAAACTGAATGAAGCGGTTCGAAGTTACTCGACATCAAATATTTGAGTACAAAACATCCAAGGTTCCACGAGGGTACTTTAGGCTGGACTACCTTCCTAGTCTCGAACGATCTAATGAGATCATGAATGTCCTTATTATTAGACAAATCGAGTCCTCTGTGTCTAAAGACTACAGAAAGCACGCTCCTGTAGCCTTTAATAGTTGGAACAGCCAACTTCACTTCTTCTCTCAGATGAAGAAGGAAGTCAGCTATCTGGCTCACAGAGGTTGTGGTGGAGGAAATGCCCTTCTTCCTACACCAGGATCTGAAGACAGCCCACTTCGATTGGTACATAGCGATCGAGGAGGGCCTCCTTGCGGTGGCAATCGCCTTCGCCACAGGTCTTGAAAAACCCCTCGCTCTGGCCAACTTCTTGATAGTCTGAACGCAGTCAGACTCAGAGCGGGGAGGTTTTTGTGGTACCTCTCGAAGTGGGGCTGTCTGAGTAGATCTTTCCTTAAGGGTAGAGTCCTCGGAAAGTCTACCAGGAAGGACTCACCTCTGTGAACCAGTCGGCTGCCGGCCAGAAGGGGGCGATGAGTGTCATCCTCGCTGCTTCCGATGCCGCAAAACTTCCTCATCACTTCCCCGAGGATCTTGAGCGGGGGAAAAGCGTATATGTCTAGGCCCGACCAACTCCAAAGTAGGGCGTCTACTGCGACCGCTCCCGGGTCCAGAACTGGGGAGCAATAGTTGAAGTTGAAGTCTTCTCGTCCTGGACGTTGCGAAGACATCCACCTGTGGACAGCCCCACAGGTTCCACAGCGACTGGCAAACCTCTTGGTGAAGGGTCCACTCTGTCGGCAACAGCTGTCCTCGCCGACTGAGAAGGTCCGCCCGAACCATTCTGTACTCCTGACACGAACCTTGTCAGGATCGTGACTTCTTGCGCTTTTGCCACAAAAGGAGTTCCTTTGCGATGGCAAACAGAGAAGGCGAGTGAGTTCCCCCTTGATTTCTTAGGTATGCCAGCGCTGTGGTGTTGTCCGAATTGATCTGAACGACTTTGCCGGATACTTCTTCCTGGAAAAACCTGAGAGCCAGATAAATGACTGACAGCTCTTTCAGATTGATGTGCCAGGACACCTGTTCCCCTCTCCAGTGCCCGACACTTCTTTCCCTCCTAGTGTTGCTCCCCAACCCGTGGACGACGCGTCGGAAAACAACACTAGGTCGGGGTTCCGAAGTTTGAGGGAGAGCCCTTCTGCGAGCTTCCGAGGATCTGACCACCAACTTAGGTGATCCTTCACCTCTCTCGTTAAACACAAGATCGCCTCCAGATCTTGCTTGTTCTTCCAACTGTTGGCTAGGAAGAATTGAAGAGGTCTGAGGTGGAGCCTTCCCAGAGAAACAAACTTCTCCAGTGAGGAAATGGTCCCCAGCAAACTCATCCATTCCCTCACCGAGCATGTTTCCTTCCCAGAAAGGTCGCCACTTTCTCCAAGCATTGAAGTTGTCGCCCCTGGGACGGAAAAGCCCGAAAAGCCACTGAGTCCATCTGAATCCCCAGATAGACTAAAGATTGAGACGGAGTCAAATGCGACTTTTCGAGGTTTACCAGAAGCCCCAGGGACTTTGCTAACGTCATGGTCGTATGCAGGTCCTCCAGACACCGTTCCCGCGATGAAGCTCGAATAAGCCAGTCGTCTAGGTAGAGAGAGATCCGTATATTCTCCAAATGAAGCAGCCTTGCCACGTTCTTCATGAGAATGGTGAAAACCATCGGCGCTGTGGTCAGACCGAAGCAAAGTGCCCTGAATTGGAATACCTTCCCCTTCAGGACAAATCGCAGGTATTTCCTTGATTGGGGATGGATGGGGACGTGAAAATACGCATCTTGGAGGTCTAGTGAGACCATCCAATCCCCCGGTCTCAAAGCTGACAGCACCGATTGAGTCGTCTCCATCTTGAATTTCTTCTTTATCACGAAGAGATTTAGGCTGCTGACATCGAGGACGGGTCGCCACCCCCCCGCCCCCCAATGTTTCGGCACCAGGAACAGGCGGTTGTAAAACCCTGGCGATTCCAGGTCGAAGACCTGTTCCACCGCTTGCTTCTCGATCATTTGTTCCAGCAGATCGAAAAGCACTTTCTGCTTCTCTCCTCGATAAGAGGGAGACAAATCCTTTGGTGTTGAGGATAGCGGGGGCGACTTCAAGAACCGGGAATCCTGTACCCTTTCCTCACGACATCCAGCGACCAAGGGTCGGCATCTCTCTTCCCAGGCTTTCGCGAATCGAAGAAGCCTGGCTCCTACCGGCGTCTGAAGGACTTCCGAATCACTTCCTACTCTTTGACGGAGCAGGGGTTTTTCCTCTGGAAGAGCCTCTTCCTCGGGAGGCTGCTTTCGAGGAAGGTCCAGCACGAAAGGGCTTCGATTTCTTGGCAAACGAAGCTCCAGAAGATGAAGCAGCTGCTGGCCTTCTAGAAGACTGAGCCAGAAGATCTTGCGTTGCCTTTTCCTGAAGGCTTGAAGCTATGTCCTTAACCATAGCCTGGGGGAAGAGATGGTCTGAGAAAGGAGCGAAAAGCAAGTCCGCCTTTTGCGTTGGAGAGACGGATTTGGCCGTGAAGTTACAAAAGAGCGCTCTCTTCTTGAGAATCCCCGAGCTAAAGTGCGTAGCCAACTCCTCAGAACCATCCCTGACGGCCTTGTCCATACAAGAAAGAACGCTGGACAGCTCCCCCAGACTAATAGTATCAGAACTCCTTGACCTAGCATCTAAAACTCCAAGACACCAGTCGAGAAAGTTGAAGACCTCTAGAGTCCTGAAGAGGCCTTTTATGTGAAAGTCGAACTCGTTATGGGTCCAAGTGACTTTTGATGAAGACAGAAGGGCTCTTCTGGAGGCGTCTACGATGCTCCCGAAGTCACCTTGAGCAGAGGCTGGTAGTTTAACGCCTATGTCTTCTCCTGTCTCATACCACATGCCTCCTTTACCGCAGAGTCTTGAAGGCGGTAAAGCTAAAGAGGACTTTCCTGACGCTTTCCTCTTCTCCATCCACTCATGGACTTTCCGGAACGCTTGCTTCGTGGAAAGCGACTTCTTCATTTTAATGAACCCCGATGTCTTCGTTGCCTTAAAAGAAGAAAATTGAGAAGGAGGAGTACGAGGGGCTTCCGGTTGAAAAGTTTGTCCGAACTCCGACTGAAGAAGACGCATCAAAACTTTATAGTCCGATGAGACAGTAGCTGGTTGCTGTTCTTCCTCCGCTTCTACTAAATCATCGCTAACTCCTTCCTCAGAAACTGGAGAAGTAGGAGGAAACTCTGAAGAAAACTGACGAACAGGAAGGGTTCCTTCATCCACCTGAACTTGCATTGGTGAGGAACTGGTGTCTACCAGCGCGCGCTTGGCGTCCGAATCCACACGTTTGGCGCCGACGGGTGCGCGCTCGACATCTACCAACACACGCTTGGCGTCCACTGGCGCGCACCGAGCGTCCACTAGTGCACGCTTGGCTTCCACTGGTGCGCGCCGAGCGTCAGTCAGCGAGCGGCTGCCGCTCACTGGTGCACGTTTATCAACAACAGGTGCGCGTTTGGCGGCACCTGAAGCGCGCTCCACTTGCACAGAAGCGCGCTCAGCGTCCACCACTCGCTTGCGAACATACGAAGACTTGCGAGCGGGAGATATTTCATCCTGAGAGCGAGAAGCGAACTTCTCACCTCCTCTAGAGAGCTGCTGGGGAGCAGAACGAACTCTAGAGGGAGACTCGAACGAAGAGAGAGGCGAGCGAGGAGAAAGAGCGGGTTCTTGACTTCTTCACAGGAAGCTTCTCATCCTTCCTACGACGCGGAAGAGACTCTCTAGCAGCAAGAGCGTCCTGAAGTTGCTGCTGCAGTGACTGAATCATCCTCTTGTTTGGCGAATCTTCCTGCTCCGGGGAGGGACTGATCCTGTGAGCAGGAGAGCGGCGAGGGACGCCTCCCTCCTCCTCCCAGGTACGGCCTCTTCCCGAGCTCTGGAGCGACTGTATCGCTCGCACGAGCTAACTGAATCCAAGTCCGAAGACTCTCTACGCCTTTTCTGCGGCGGAAAAGCAGCGAACGCACTGTCAGGCGAAGATCGCAAAAGCGGAGAACTAGGACGTGGAGCGTCAACATTACGCGCCGTCCTTTTCAGCGGACGTGAAGCACCTTGAGAACTCCACCCTTTACGTGGGGATGAAGCCTCCGATGACGAAAAACACTCCTTGAGGAGACGTGCACGCGCACGCTCCCTGGCAGTCTGGGATTTTCATCAGTAACTGCCGAAGGCACGTCAGATCGGTGGGGGTTCCTTGTAACCCTCCTTCGGCTTTCGACATGCTCCCTCCCCAGGTCCTGGGAGTCAAGCAGAGGTCCAGGCCTAGAGGCGAAACGAGGCCGATCTGACGCACCCTCCACTACACAAGGGGTATCACTGCACTTTTGCACGTCACTTTTGCTCTCAAGAGCCAACACTTTCGATTCTAGATTACGAATCGACTCCAATATTAAGGATAAAGTATTACTCTCTACAGACACTGCTTCAGGGCCCGGAGGCAAAACTACAGGGTTAGGAGCATTAACAGAAGGAGGGTTAACAGGAGAAACATTAATTTCTTGCACGCCTGAAACACTCCTGGAGGAAGACCTCCTTAACCTATCCTTTTCAAGTTTCCTAAGATAGGTCTCATACGCCTTCCACTCAGAATCTGTTAGTCTTTCGCACTCCTTGCAACGGCTTTCATACACACATTCATGCTCCCTGCAACTCTTACATACCGTATGTGGGTCTACTGAAGCTTTCAGTAGCCTACCTCTACACTCAGTTCTAGAGCAGAACCTAGCGCTAGCTGTACTAGACCCTGACATATTATTCCAAGAAAAGTCCAAACCAAAATCAAATCAATCCACTAATAACGTGTGCCTAGCCACCGATCCAATCAATTAATCCAAAAAAGAACCAAAAGGGATACTCAAGTAGCAAAAAGTTTCCAAATCCAGACGGAGGTGCTGTAAACAGATGTTCACAACACCGGCGACAGAAAAATTATGAATAGAAAATGGGAATGATTCCTGATACCCGCCTCCCAGCGGCGGGAATGGGTACTAACCACCTGACTCCCACTACGTGTGTCGTAAGTTTTAAATTCTGTCGGTGTCGGAAATTATCAGCTATATATATATCTGACAGGTAAGTTGCATGAACAAATTGAGATTTTGAAACTGAAGAGGAATGCCATGAAATGGAATTTTGCAGAGGACCCTGTATCTTGGAAGAATTTCGAATGGTTTCACAAATGATAAAGTAACAAAGAACTGTGGACTAATAATGGGTTTAAACTAGAGAGAGAATCTTTGGAAAATTTATCTTTTATACTAGGTACAACTCTAGATATGAATGTACAGTAGGTGCTTTTCTTATTTTCTTAAATGTTATACATACTATGTATTTAGTAATTTCTCTGTGCCATATCTTTTTTGATTGAAAATTTTAGTTATATTACAAAAAACATTTACATTCTCAGAATCTCTCATCTTTTACTGATTCTCATATACAGACTAGTTATTGTGAGTCATACTTCATACTGTAACCTTGTTTTTTCTCATTTTCATTTTTATGAATGGCTAGGTGGATTATGTTGGGGGTGTTTTATATCAGACCCTTATATATGGTGATAACTATTTTATATTGTGTTGTAGGTAATATATGTATATCAGAGCATAGCATTCAGTTGTCTGTTGAGTAAATACTTGAGAATATTTCTGAAATTTTTAAATTTATAATAACTGTATGAATTTACGTTCAGAATGTAAACCCAGAATTTCCTAGTACTGTACTCAGTTTCAGTGGGAAACTGGAGATTAAATTTAAAATCTAAACGTATAGTTTAAAGAAATGTATTGTTGCATGTTAAAGATATGCATTAATTTTGTAACACTCTATGGTGCTCTGCTAAATTTCTTTGATAGTGTAAATGTGACAACGCACTTCAAGGGGATTTGATCTGTGAATATATGGCTTCCACTTGTCTGATCAGTGTTTTTTTATGCTACAGTTTTTTTTAATGTTATGCAATGCCGAGTCCAAAGGGCATCTGTGAATTAAAAACGTGGTAAATGTTGAGCATGGTGCGAGACTCGGTTTTTCTTTTTCATGTGCTACTTTTCTTAGGAAATGTTTAAGGGATTTTGATGACCTAGATTTCATTATGAAGACAGAGCAAAATGCAATTGATATAAAGTATGTGTCATTAATTTTGTATGGTTTCATTCTCAGGCATTTATTAAATTTTTATAAAAGAACATTAATAGTATGTTTTAATTTATGACTTCTTGGTTTGATGGATGTGTGCAGTATGAGTTGCGTCATACGTTTCAATGTTATGACAACAAATATTTGGGTGAAATTATGAAACAAATGATATATGATACAGTACAGAGAAGCAAAGTAAGATTATAAGAACAGGAGAAAGATTTGCAAAGTAAGATGAGAACAATAAAATTGTCTTATGAATTTATCTCATCAAATTACTTAACTGCCGGTTCTATGTGGAAAAACAAGATGGGCGATGTCAACACATTATGTATTGACAACCTGTACTAAAGACCAGGTATTGGTTTGAGACCTTAACGAGCACATTATGCATGACAACCTGTACTAGGGACTAGGTATTGGTTTAAGACCTTAACAAGCTCACCCAATCACAAAAGCTGTAACTGCTTAAAAAAAAGAGAGGGGACATAAGTCAAGACTGCTAATGTGTAGCAGAAGCAAGGAACAGGTAATTGCACTTGCACACAATGTCCTAAGGCCTAAACAGGCATATAAATAATGCCCAGATTCCCTCTCTAATAATGTATTGCTTAAAAGAGCAAGGGAAATTCTATTGATAACTTAGCAGTAAACTTTTCCATCATACCAGATCCTCTATCCTCAGCTCACACACAATGAAATCTTAAGAGTACATGACCCTTGACAGGAATTAAACTTTGGGGCCAATGCAGCAAAACCACAGCATTTAACTGTCCTTCCATCATAATGTCAGATTTTATGGCCCATGGACAATATCAGATAGTAACTATGACAAATTTATCAAATAAAAAAAAATGCTATGGCGGATATAGGCACAATGACATTGTAACATCTGAGAGACAAATACTAGTTGATTCAAAATTACATCATATTTCGGCATTTCACCATGTTGAAACGCCATTCCACCCACCTTGATTAATAAAGTTCAAAAGTAGAGAGCTTGGCAGCCTTGTCCCAATATCCTTTTTCACAAAAGGTAGTGTGAACTGTATGGGTGGAAGCCCTAAAATCCTGATAAGATTTTATGAATGTGAAGGTGATCAATGAGACCAACCACAGGTAATACCAATCAGAGCATCCAACCTCCTAATTCCTGGTTCCAGAATTGGCAGGTGGGGGAGCAATAGATGCTAAACATGTTAAAAAGATCTGTCTAAAAGCACTTGCAAACAGAGGGGATCCAGGGAACACCCATAGGATATTATAGCTGATACTAAGAGTCCACAGCAAGTAATGACTGAGGAAATCAAGTCTGAGTGTGCTTGGAGGAAAAGGTGGAACAGAGTAGCAGAGTCTGACATTTCTAAGGGAAGCCATTATTTTACACTGATCTTCTTTACTCTCTTTATCTTCCCGCCACTGGCCAGTGGCATAAGGCTGATACAGTTCCTCTCCATCTGTCTCTATCCCGAGCCATTTCCCTTGCTTCCTCTAAGTTGTGGATTTCATCCTCAAGATCACTGACAATTATGTCTATCCACCTCGTTCTGGGTCTACCCAGCGGTCTTCTTCCTATTTGTACTGCTCTCAGTGCTCTCCTGGGGTCTCTATTCCCATCCATCCTCTCAACATGTCCAAACCATTTCAGCCTTCCCCTCTTCAACCTGGTACTGACTGGCCTTTGCCTCAATCTCACCCTGATGTCTTCATTTCTAACATAATCATCCCATTTAATGCCAAGTATCCTTCTCAGCAGCTTCATCTCAAAAGCATCCAACCTTTTCTCCTCTGTTCTGGTCAGTGCCCAGGTGGACGAGCCATACATCAGGACTGGTAGTACTACTGCATTGAATATTCTCATCTTAGTTCTCAAGCTGATTTCATGTCTTGACCAAACGTTTTTTCTCAGAACCTAAAAAGCTCTTGCTGCTCTTAGTTTTCTTCTTTGTATATCTTCAATTTGCCTCACGTCTGCTGTTACCACACTTCCCAAGTAAACAAACTTCTCAACTCGCTTGAGTTCCTGTCCTCTGATTGTCATATCCTCCATGTGCACCCAATCATCATCCTTACTCACAACCATGATCTCGCTCTTCTTTTTGCTGATGTTCAAGCCAAAATTCTGTGTCTCTGTCTCCATCCTCATTACCATACCTACCAGCACCAGCCACGTATCAGCAACCAACGCAACATCATCAGCAAAGTCCAAATCCATAAAAACTTCTCCACCAATACTAGCCCCTCTGTTTTCATTCTCCATCACTCTTCTCATTATATGGTCAATATATACATTAAACAAGGTGGGTGACATAACACATCCCTGTCTTAGCCCACCTCCAACTGGGAACCAGTCACTTTGCTGTCCATCCAGCTGTACACAGCTGCACACTCCTTGGTACCAGTTCTTTAGTATCCTTATCACTTTCAGTGGTATACCATAGTGTTCTGCCACTCTCCACATTCCATCTCTCCATACTGAATCATACGCTTTCTCCAAGTCTATAAAAGCACAGAATATTGGCTTTGCATACTCCCATCTCTTCTTAATTATCTGTCTTAAGGTGAAAATTTGATCCACTGTTGACCTTCCACTTCTAAAACCACACTGCTGTTCTCTGAGTTTCTCTTCTACTATAGGTCTTATTCTGTTAAGTATTACTCTCATGAATATCTTCCCTGGGACTGACAGTAAACTTATGCCCCGATAGTTACCACACTCCCTTTTACTTCCCTTATTTTTATATATTGGTATCATAATAGCATTTTTCCAATCACTTGGTACCACCTCTGTTTTCCAAACTATGCTAAAAACAACTCTTAATGCCTCTATCATCCTTCGTCCTCCTGCTTTTAGCATCTCTGCAGTTATCCCGCACACGGCAGCAGTTTTTCCATTTTATACAGATTTTAAGGCCTCTTTCACCTCTTCTGCACTAATATCTTCTTCTTGTACCTCCAGAGCCTCGTTTAAATCTGCGATGCACTCATCCCTACCGGTAGTATCAACATTTAGGAGTCTTTCAAAATACCTTGCAAACAGATTCCTTTTCTCCATTTCGTCTGTGACCAAGTTCCCGTCTTCATCCAACATGCCATCAGTCCCTCCAAACTTTTTCTGACTTGCGTTCCTCAAGAATCTCACAGCTGCAAACATAGCCCTGCTCTCGCCAATTTCCATAGCTACACTGATGCATTAGTTATTTTGTAACTCCTGATATTGTCCTAAAATATTATTCTTATATAAGTTGCATTAATATTTCTCATTGATGACAATGCTAGCTCAATTTGATGGGAACTTCTCTCTTGGCATCCTGAATTTGTTTTCATTACTCTTGTGGAAATCGACATCATCCACAGTAAATCTCAAGCTGGTTTGCTTCTGCAGCTGACACTGCAAGATTTATTGTCTTGTATTTGAATTTATATGTATTACATCCAGGTACATCAAGGGCAGCCTTCCTCTGCACTTTTAGGGGATACTCAGTCCAACATTCACCCATCATATCAGGCAGAAATTGGCAACACATAATTGCTATTTGCACGGACGAAGTCCGTCACCAAGTCTCAATGAATAAGATAGCTGTTTTCATTTTTGAGGTATATTCAGCTATAGTTTTAATGTGAGGCAATTAATCATTCTTGTTCAACTTTACAGTTTTTAATGAACAATGTAACTCGACTATAGTTAACTTCAAGTAAGATGCTTTGGTAAATGATTTTGATAATGTCTGTAAACCGTTATGTACTTTATTTAAAGGTAATAAAAGCTTTAGTTAACCATTCAGTTTAGAGTGAGTGGAAATTGTTAAAAGGATCAAACCTGACTCTGAATCCCTTCAACCAATCCCACAAGTTGAATCCGACGCAAGCGGCATTTAAAGCTATCAAAGTAATGTATCCAAAATATATCTGAAAGTTTAAAAGTGATGTCAACTTCACCCTTTACGGCGAGAATGATTTCCTGAATTCTTGTACATAAACAAAATGATACTTTCCAGCATTCAGATGTTGGGAAAATAGTACATTACTGGCTTATTATCCATAACGTGACTCAACGTTGTTTTCCATAATATACCTCTAAAATCAATTTTATAAAGCTAAAATTTGTATTCATCCAACGGATCAAACTGTTAATTAAGACAGACACTACTTACAAGTGTCTCTCTCTCTCTCTCAATTTCTCCTGTCTTCTCAAATTGTGAGGATATTCCTAGTTATATCTTAACCCTTAAAATTAACCTCTCACTCTCTCTCTCTCTCGTAAGCAGCTCTTAATATACTGTAATGATTAACTTTTTAATGGTAACGAACTTTCAATTAACCGCAGTGGCTCTTAACCAGGGGTGCAAGCTAAAGCAAAATATATTTCTTATACGCATGTTATTTTTTCTACAAATCAATAATAATAATAATAATAATTTGCTTGCAGTACATTTTTACTAATAAGCACTCGATTTTTGTAATGGGAAAAATACGTAAGCTTTGTAAATGAAGATTTTAAAAACTATGATTTTGATATTAATATACATTATATCAACTTCGTATTTTAGCTTCTTTTTATTTCAGCAATTCAGGTGATGCGAGAACTGACTGCTGATTTGCAAGGGGGTGCATACATTTAAAAAAGGTTAAGAAGCAAAGATTTAACGCACCGAAATATGGCGTTAAAATTGTGTAGAGTTAACCAAGATTTGCCCTCGTTCTTAGCAGCACAAGATATAAAAAAAAAAAACCGGAACACTGTTTAAAAACCTCCCAGTTATCATAATTTTTTCAGTCGTCAAAGACAAGTAACCCTTTGCCCTCGTGTGATTGCCGTTTACCAGAGAAGGAAAGGTATATCATAAATGGGAAGGAAATGAGAGTAGAGGGACTTGTTTATCCCCTAGGCCTAGGTAATACTATTGGATTTGAGTTGCTGTATAGGCATCTAGACGTTTAGAAGCAAGCAGGTTAGTTATTTAAAGTATGGAAAGCTCTCTATTTCGTAAACCATTGTAGCGGCCTGCTTAAAAAGCAAATTCGTCGCTGCAATAATGCTCTCATTTCATGCAGACTAAGGCTCTGCATTTGGTCGGCTGACACTACCACACTGAAAAACGTTGAGTTACCAAATGCTTCGAGGAGAAACGAAGAGTAGTGGGGGAATGCTTGTTATGGCTGGTTTTATACGAGGACTATTATGGCATCTTATAGTTCCCTGTCGCTCCTCTCTCTCTTTGTGGCATTAAAAATTTTGATAACCGAACAAGGAATATATTTACGATTCAGCAGCTGACACCTGAACTTGACTCGTTTCTCCTATGGAGTCATGTACTGTCGAGTGGGTTTCTTAGTCCCATATACTAGGCTTTGGTCCTTATATACTATACGTTCATCGAGGCTACATCTCTGCTAATGATTTTCAGCGACCTTGAACTATACTCTGTTTTTTTCCATCTGTCCATCCGCCTGTGGTGTTTTCGCATGGTAACACTGAGTCCCAGGCTGTAAAGTTACGCTTGTGTAAGTTTTAGATAAATAAAAGAATATCTGGGTGTACATTTGCAACTGAAAAGTGTTTTAATAATTTACTGTATGCGAATTACACCGTTAAGATTCGAAATAGGATATTATTTAAAGCCCGGGAAGCAGATGGACAGATGAAAAAAAACAGAGTATAGTTTAGAGTGGAATTATCTCAAGTATGGAAAGAGAAGGCAGAATAAAACGTTCAACTTTTACCACAAAAAATGAGAATATCACTTACAATAATTTACCCAGCCGCATTCTCATTTTTTCCTTCTATAATAGTTTGTTTAGTTTGTGGACTAATCATATCTTTGTATAATATATTTAAAAAAAAGCATTTTATTGCTGACTGTTCTTGATATGAAACCACAAGACATCGGTGGTTTTAGTCAAGAGCTCTGGGTTTCTTGGGTTTCCAGGAATATCTCACCTTACAATTGCAGTCGAGCTAAGTGATTTCATTACAAGGGAATATTTGAGAGAGAGAGAGAGGAGAGAGAGAGAGAGAGAGAGAGAGAGAGAGAGAGAGAGAGAGAGAGAGAGAGAGAGAATTATTGGTCTGTTTAAGACTGTACGTTCATATGGACCCTTTTTTAGGTTTATTTTATTAAATCGTCGTATTTTGCTTCTACGTTGGTCATTTTGCTATTTTTGAACATTCCGTGGTAAATATTAACTACCTATCTATCAAAAAGCACCAAAATTAGTTTTCATCAAGAAACGTTACTGCCATTTTCATGCGAAGCTTTCAAATTCAAGCAAATAAATGTCTCTCTCTGAACCTTCCAGAGTCACCAGGAAATGTCGTCTTGGTAAAGTTCAGATAAATTTGTGTGATACTTTAGAAATATTTTCGTCGAAATGGGATTCCGTGGAGATATGCAAATGATCAAAAGTTGATTGGCTTCACGGCCCGAGTCAATAGTATTATAGCATACTCTTTGCGTTATATTTACGAAGATGTGGTCTTGGTGATGGCACTTCAATGCAGTATATTAACTTGATTTTATTATTATCAGTTAGATTATTGATATATATATAATATCTCTGACGCTCAATACAATATTTTCCCGAAATGCTAAAATAAAACGATGACTTTAAAATATTTTCTGTGCGCAGACGTAATATATACAAACAAAAGCAACGGAGTTTCTCCTGGTTCACTCATCCTCTTTACAAGCGATTTTACGCGATTATCCTGCGCCCTGCTGTGCTGTTTTCAAAATGCATTCCACTAAATTGAAGTCTCTTCGTTGTCTGTCTAGCCACTATGCGGGCGCGGTTGTGTAACGGTATAATAAAACACTTTTGTGACAGAATCAAGGTCTTTTTTACGGGGTGGGGGATGGGGAGCGGTGGATGTTTTGGAAGTACTACATAAGACGGTTGAGGGTTGAGGAATTTGCCCCCTGATCGTTCGTGAGTCACCCGACCGTGGCAAAAAAAAAAAAAAAAAAAAAAAAAAAAAAAAAAGTATAGGGAAGGGGGGTGGGGGGGAGACTCAGGTGAACCTAATAGATGTTAACCTTCCGTTAAACCTATCAAAAAATCTTCTGGGATGAATCTCTTGGACCGGTTACGGCAAACGACAGTCGATTACGAGCAATTAATTCATATTGGCACTCTAGATTTTTCCGAAAATGGGCCCAAAGAAGTTTATCCCCATGGGATCGAACTCCGGTCTCTCGCAAGATCGTCAACCAAAGTCATGCGGGACACACACACACACACACACACACACTCGAACGTATGACTAATTTTCTTCTAAAAAGAGCCACCATTCCTCAACGTGAAATGAATCGAACGAATAGCAGTTTCACTTCAGACAACACACAAATTGAACTTTCTGAAAGGTCTTTAAGAAACAAATACTCTCTCCAAATTCTCGTAAAAGAAAACCGTGCTTGTGAACGTCGAGTCTGACGAACATATAAAAGACGACGTTGTCAATTTAACAACAATTTAGAGGAAACAACTAATCTCTTTTTATCGGTCTAAATTCCCGTCACATGCAAAACACGTGCTCGGAGAAAGTAGGACAGAAAGTAAACGGAGAATATATGTGAAAAAGAAGTCAGTCAAGGGCGAGAAGCCCTTGTTAACTGAACTGCTGGCGATTAAAATGAGGATCAAGGACATATTACAACGTAACCGTTTATTTTTCAATAAAAGAACCCTTGTCACTAAAGGAGAAAACTGCAATTTTTTCTGTCGTGGCTGAGGAGAAAAAGATGGTGCGGGTGGTAAGTGTTACATTATACAGCCTTCGGAGAGAGAGAGAGAGAGAGAGAGAGAGAGAGAGAGAGATGAGAGAGAGAGAGAGAGAGAGAGAGTGGAGCACAAAAAGGCACTGTGTATTTTTATAATAAGAATAAACCAATGAACATGTATACAAACAATTATATATATATATATATATATATATATATATATATGTATATATATATATATATATATATATATATATATATATATACAGAGAGAGAGAGAGAGAGAGAAGAGAGAGAGAGAGAGAGAGAGAGAGAGAGAATGGAGCACAAAAGGCACTGTGTATTTTTATAATAAGAATAAACCAATGAACATGTATACAAACAATTATATATATATATATATATATATATATATAATATATATATGTAGTATGTATATATATATATATATATATATATATATATATACAGACCTTACCTTACAGACCTTACATCTTGTTCGGGTTGCCCCAGGTCCCTCAGTGTGAGGCACCTCTAATGTCTACCAGAGAGTTGCTAGTACATCTTCCGGTATATTTTGCATCTTCCAATCTTGGATGGTCTGGGATGCAGTTTAGATATTTGTCGAGCTTATTCTTAAACACATCTACGCTCACTGTCCTGATATATTCCTCAGATGAGCTGGCAACGCATTGAATATACCGCTGCATTATCGATGCTGGTGCGTAGTGGATTAATGTCCTGTGCTGTTTCCTTATTTTCCTGGTATAGTTTTGGGCACTATTAATCTACCTCTGCTTGCTCTTTCTGATATTTTTAGTTCCATGATATTTTCTGCTATTCCCTTCTATCTGTTTCCATGCCTGAATTATCATGTAGCGTTCTCTTCTCCTTTCTAGACTATATAATTTTAAGAATTGTAGTCTTTCCCAGTAGTCCTAGGTCCTTAAACTTCTTCTATTCTAGCTGTAAAGGACCTTTGTACACTCTCTATTTGTGCAATATCCTTTTGATAGTGTGGGTACCATATCATATTGCAATATTCAAGTGGACTTACGAACATATGTTTTATAAAGCATAATCATGTGTTCAGCTTTTCTTGTTTTTGAAGTGCCGTAACAACATTCCCGCCATTTTTGCTTTACATTTTGCCAACAGAGTTGCTATTTGATCATTGCATAAACATGTTCCTATTCATCATCACACCAAGGTCTTTAACTGCTTCCTTATTTGTGATGGTCTCATTATTAGGTCCCTTATATGCATATAGCTTTCTTTCTCTGTCTCCATAATTTATTGATTCAAATTTATCAGAGTTAAATACCATCCTATTTACCTCTGCCCAATCATATACTTTGTTAAGGTCTCTTTGTAGAGCGTTCCTATCTTCATCACAAGTAATTTCTCTACTTATTCTTGTGTCATCTGCGAAACTACTCACTACCGAATCCTTCACATTATTGTCTATGTCTTCAATCATAATAACAAACAGTATTGCAGCTAACACCGTACCTTGCGGAACACCGGATATTACCTTGGACTTCATCCTATTTCTCGTCGTTTGCAATAACTATCTGTTTTTCTGTTGTGTAAAAATTCTTTTAACCATCTTCCTACTTTATCCACGATATTGTGTTTTCTAATTTTCTTCGCTAATATATTATGGTCTACTTTATCAAAAGCTTTTGCAAAGTCTAAATAAACCACATCTGTTTCATTTCCGCTTTTCATATTTTTGAATATGTTCTCACGGTGGACTAACAGTTGGGTTTGTGTACTTTTTCCGGGTACGAAACCATGTTGTCCTTTATTAAACAAATTATTTTTTATTAAATGTTTCATAATATTTTTCTTCATTACCCTTTCATACACTTTCATAATATGTGATGTTAGACTCACAGGCCTATAATTACTTGCCTCTAGTCTTGATCCACTTTTGAAAGTAGGGGTAATATATGCTAATTTGTGCTCATCATAAATCTTGCCTGTATCTACACTTTGTCTTAATAATATTGCAAGTGGCTTTGCGATAGAATGAACTACTTTCTTTAACAAAATAGCAGGAATTCCATCAGGCCCTGCAGCAGCTCCATTTTTAATTTCATTAATAGCCTGCACAATATCAGCTTCATTAATATCTATGTCAGCTAAATATTCACTATTTTCATCCCTTACTTCTATATCATTATCTTCATTATCTATTCTAGGGGTGAATTCTCTCTTATATCGTTCTGCCAGTATGTTGCAAATTTCCTTTTTTTCATTCGTTAATCTCCCTTCAATTCTCAGAGGGCCTATTTCTATTCTTCTTTTATTCATCTTCTTCGCATATGAGTATAATAGCTTGGGGTTTTGCTTGATATTTAATAGGGTTTTTTCTTCCAAGTCCGATTTTAATTTTCTTTTGATTGTATAATCTTTTGTTCTGCATTTTCTATCTTACTTTTTAGTTCTATAACTTTCCATGCATTTTTTTCTTTTGCAAGACCTTTTTTCCACTTTCTGATTTTCTGGAACAAGATCCTTCCGTCTCTTGGTATGCATGAATGATGTTTACTTTTCTTCTTCGGTATATATTTTTCCACTATTTTCTCCAATATTTTATATAATATCTCCGTATTTACCCTTATGTCATCACTTACGAAAATGTTATCCCAATCTTTGTTTAATTCTTCATTAATTTCTGACCATTTTATATTTTTACTGTAGAAGTTGTATTTTCCATATCCTTCCCACTTTTTCATTTCTTGCTTATCTCTATTTTCACTTGCTTTGGAATGAACTGTTAATTCTATGACATTATGGTCTGAAATATTCGCATTATAAACTATTATTTCTTTAACATAATTCATCTCGTTCACAAATACTAGGTCTAAGAGTAGGTTTCTTTCTTGTTGGCAGGTGATTTATTTGTTGAATGTTGTATTCTAGTAGCATATCTAATAGCTTTTCAAATTGCCTCTTATCTTCTGCACTACTATTACTCTCTTTTTTATATGTATAAGTACAACCACAATCTCCTATTCGTTCTTTCCATTCTACGAAAGGAAAGTTGAAGTCACCAGATAGGAGAATAGTCCAGTCCTTGTGATTTCTACATATATCATCCAATTTTTCAATTATTAAGTCAAACTCTTTAGTAATTAGGGAGGGTCTATATATTACTATGTTCATCAATTTTTCAGATTCAAATTCTACCGCTATTAGTTCACATTCTGAGTTACTATATTTCTCATATATTTTTTCCTTGTTTTTTGTCTTTCCCATATAGTTGCGGTTCCCCCTTGATTCCTATTTTTTCTATCTGATCTATAAGTTTGGAACCCTTTTATTTGATCATCATTTCCCAGTCTCTTGGGAATACCAGGTTTCACTTATATTCATTATATCTATTTTCTTTTCATTTTGGGTTAGTTCTTCTAAGTACTCTATTTTTCTTTTTGAGTTACTCGTAACTAAACCCTGCGCATTCATCACTATGATGGTTTGCGTGTTTTCTCCTTCATTTAATACTGGTAGTAATAAGGATTTTCCCATGTCTTTCCTTTCCTGTCCCGGTATGTTGTTCTTTTTTTCATTTCCAGAAATTCTGACATTAAAAAATCCAACTTTTCCATAATATTGATTCTTCCTTCATCATAATTATTCATTTTGTGTCTGAATCTGCAATTTTCTCCGTTTCTGCAATATCCTCTTGCATAATAAATACAGTTATTATCTCTTGAGTAGAATTTCGGAGCTGATGCTTTGAAATTTTTTGCTGACACCTCTGCATATCTCATTGGTGGTTTGCTTTTCTCTTTTACCTGATATTCTTGATTTCTCTCTTTATTTGTTTCTTTCTTATTTTGGATTTTATTACTTGGTTGGTTATTTATTTGATTATGATTCATGGCTACAGGGTGCATATATTTGCATTTTTTGTCGAACTTACATCCTTTTCCTTCTTTTAGGTTT
>NC_061089.1:13982825-14077650 GCF_015104395.2 Macrobrachium nipponense
TGTCCGACAACTTTTCCTTTTCCTACATCTATGCACTTTTCTAATCAGGAATGGAAAATACTCCCTTAGAAACGCGAAATGATATTTCCTATTTGGGAATAATGCCAGACAACAAGAAAACCTTCATTTGTTCATTCCAGGAATGTATGCAATGCGGTAAAAATAACCCCGCGCGTTTCCTGGAATACAGCATGCAGCCTTTGCATGCAAAAGGCTGCATGCAATGTATAATCTAATAAAAGTGATCAGTCTCAAGCAGAAACACGAAATGCAATGGTTTACCTGAAGACGTTTGACATAAATGAAACCTCTTCCCCCTTTCGGTAGCCATTTTAATCAAAATATTGCATCTTTTACCTTTTACTATTGAGAATTCTGTAGCGCGTTTTCCCAAAATTTATGAAGACCTTGTGACTCGTAGTTCTTGTCTGAAGCGACGCACCTGTTTCTCAACAGGGGATAAACTACAGTTACTGTCGAATGGAGATGTTAGCAAGGTCTCAAGTTTGTTCTGTGCTACAATCTACAAGAAATGAAGCTGGAGTTATTCTTTAAAAATAGTTCAATTTTTCGAGAGGGGGATTGGGCTGAGTAGTTAAGGAGGGGTGAGGTGAGGTGAGGTGGGGGTGAGGTTGGGGGATGAATGGGGGCCGATGATTTTGAAGAGCGAAGCAAAACCAAAGATATCTTTGGCAAAGCGTAACATCTGTCTTTTCACTTCAAACCTCTGCATTTTACAAAGCTGTCGAATACTCCGTCCGGCCTAGTTTGCGCTACACAGCTCTCCGCGGGAGAAATGATTTGGGATTCGTCGAGAACTTGGAAATGAAAGATCAAAGGGATAAATGAAGTGGTTCTCTATGTGGACGTGCGCTTGCGAAAGTCATATTCTCCAGTACAGCAGATCTTTAAAAATCGGCAAATCCGCCTACAACCTAGAACAGGTTTATAACATTGCTATATGACCCAAGTGAACCACATCGGAGCACTCAATTGCATCTATCCATTGCCTACTTATTCGCTATCAGTACACAAAATAATCAAAACAATGGAAAAGGATACGTCATTATCTTTTACTCACATGACACTGTTCACTACATCTACAAACAGATTGGAAATTATATATATTATTTTCTTTCATTACTAGAAACTAGCCTCTTTAGAACATGTAACTGTCTTGGTTATCGTAGTTACGTGAGAAAAAAATGCTTTGTATGACTTGATGCATGTACGTATGCATATTATGTGTGTTTACATACAGATATATATTTATGTACACGTGTCTCGTGTGTGTGCGCGCGCAAGCGTACAAAAGTGCATCTTTATATACGGCGATATATTATATATCGCCAAGTAATGGTCTCTTAAATGCCGCGACCAGCCTTCAGAACGACTGCACTCAGAGCACAGACTTAAAAAAAAAAAAAGTTAAAAAACGAACGGTGACGGGAGCAGGAGAGTTTTTCTCGTTTTGATTAGAACTCACGAAAAAAAAAAAAAAAAACCCGGGGAGATAGACCGGAATAGTTCTCAGTAGAGAAAAGAACAAAATTCTTCTGCCTAACTATGATATTAACGCTGAGTTCTGGATAGATCGCTGCTTCAGAGCATTGTAGAAAGCACTCAACTCATTGAGAAAAGCCTGAGAAATACTGAGTCTAAAGTTATTATCCTCCTGCTCACATTTTTTACACATATTTCAGCCTCTGGTTCTTTGTACTATACATCTATCTGATTCAGGCAAAGGCCTCCATCCTGGAGTCTTCGTCGCCCAGAGAGCTCTGACAGAATAGTAGCAGTTTCAATGAGCAAACATCACAGAAGCAATAAAGACTATATGAATCGGGTGCCCATACAGTCGGACATTGATACGTTCAAAGTAACACAGATGCCGAGTTTCAAATGAGCTTGTTAAGAGTGATAAAAAAATTAAAAAATAAAACCATACTGGCTGTCTTTGCATTTAAATACTTAACCCTTACAGAATATACACTCAAGATTTAGAAGTTCTCCCGCTTTGGAAGTTTTTATTTTTATTTATTTATTTATTTATTTTGATAAGAGAAACCCGAAACGATTTTGAACTAGAGACGAATTTGATTTTCGGAAACGATCAGGTTGTGGTGTGGATCGAAACGTTTAAGAACCGGATGATTGCCAAAGCGTCTTTGTCTTGTCTTGCAAAGAATTCTTTCGTGTCGAATGAACAACACTTCCGAGCGGGCGAACTTATGCGGATGAGTGTACATCCGAATAATATTACTGTACAAATTAGACGATGGCGATCTTGAACTTGAAGCAGACTAAGGTCTCGTCTGTTTCCCGATCGGTTAAGCTCCAGATGACAGGATAATCATTCTGCAATGGAAGAAAAAGTAACACACATTACTAAAAGGTCTTGGCAAGACGTCAAACGAGAACGCCCCACAACACGGTAATGGTCTTTGGTGAAAAACATTGCTATAAAAGATCCATAAAAAAGTAAGCAATTTCAGTTATCGTTTTTTTTATATTTAAAATCACCGGTATTTGCCATCTGTAATTTCTTAAAATCTGTATTTTCTAATTTTATCATAGCTTCAGCTCTGCACAAAAGGAAAAAAGAAAAAAAAATAGCAATTTTTTGTTACATGAACCACATTCATTTACTGAATCAGTTAATGTTATAAATAAACAAATAAATAAATAAATAAATAAATAAATAAATAAATAAATAAAAATAAATATATAAATAAATGGATAAATAGGACATTTCAACGACAAAAGAAGAAAGGAAAGGATTTACCTTTGGCCAAAAATCTTGAATATCGAGCGTATAAGTGAATCTGGTGGGAACATGAGCCGTGACGGGGCACTCGATGCTGGTCCCGCAGGCGTCCCTGTCCTGTCCTGGAAGGGGGACCTCGAACCACGAGTTCCATCTGACGTGGGAGTCTACGTCTGTTGAGTTGAAGTCTGGCGAAGAAAGCAAGATTAGTTACGGTCTCGAGAGGGGAATGGATCACTGGACTTCTGCTTTGAAAGTATTGGAGAAGAAGAAGAAGAAGGAATACAATGTCCTCTAGGGAAACTGTCAAACGCCATTAAACTTGGACAGTGCGTTTACTTTGCTTTTACTTTAACGTAATAAGAAGAATGATTTTATGCAAAACGAGAACATTCACGGAAACCCGAGAGCTCCGTTAAGAATAAGATGGAATACTGAGTTTAAGCCAAAGGCCAAGCACTGGGACCTTTGAGGTCACTCGCGCGGGAAAGGAAATTGAGATTAGGTAGGTTTGGAAGGTGTAACAGGAAGCAAACCTCAAAGCAGTTGCACTATGAAATAATCGTTAGGAGAGGGTGGATAGCAAGATGGTAGATATAGGCTATAATATGAATGGAGGTACAGTAAGAGATTTGAAAGGGGTTGCAGCTAGGGGCCGAAGGGACGCTGCAACGAACCTTTAGCAATGCCTACAGTGCTTCACGTGAGGTGCACAGACGGCGCTACCCCGCTGTACGGGGAGAGCTCCGTGAAGGGAGTTCAGAAACAGGACTGGAGGGATTAACTGAATGACCAATGGCATTAATGAACGTACCAGGGATGAAGATGGCCCTCAAGTTGTGTCTGTGGCCGATTCGCACTTCACAAGTGCCTCTTCTGTTGGCGCAGGACATGAACACAGCTCTAGGCATCTTCTCCTCTGTGGAGATCGGAAGTGGAGATCATCAGTTTTATCGTCATTAAGAATGGAATAAATGAAGAAAAAAATAAAAGTTCTGAAGAACTGTTCAGCATGAGAATTAACTTCATACAAAATCAAAATTCAAATTCCACATCGCCCACCAAGAAATCTAGCGTTCGTGTAAATGAAACACATTATATCAGTATGAAATAAAAAATAATACAGATAAACAATCCAACTTACCGCTGGAGCATCTTCCATACAAAATTCTTCTGGGCTGGAAAGAAATTGCTGGAACAACAGCGACCGCTACCACCGCCAACGTCAGCGCTACCTGCCACGATTTCATCTTCCCAGGAGTTTGTTCTGGTGGGAGGGAAAAAAAAGTTCTTTTTACTCCTGAATGTTTTTTGCTTACAGCTGCAAAGCACGAGATATTAAACGCCTCGCAGAGACCACGGTCAACGTCTCTTGGCGATCATTTGTGGAGTATAGATTTATTGAAAAGTTAAGGGGTTTGCAGTGAATTGTGAAAATTCAAAGCCACGCAGTTTAGGGTTATTACTTGGGCTAGAATAGATTTTAATGGTTGAGGAAGGATACCAAACATAAGTAAGATTCTCTTTGGGGACAAATTGTTATCAGGGTACAATGAATTCAATTTTAAATGGCTATTAGTTGCTTAGTATATATATATATATATATATATATATATATATATATATATATATACTATATATATATATATATATATATATATATATATATGATTGGTAAAAATGTTCTGTTAAAACAGAATTCCATTTAATAATAAAAGGAGCCCATAAAAACGCAAAAATATAGAAAGTAAGTACTATATTACAGGGACTGCTGTCTCTCTCATCAGCAGTGTCTGAAATATAGTACTTACTTTCTATATTTTGGAGTTTTTTTTTTGTGCTCCTTGTATTAGATAATATATGTAGTATACATGTCTATATATACATACATACACATACATATATACATATATATATATATATATGTATGTGTAATACATTTATCTATACATATACATATTACAACCACGAAGAATCATTCGATGGCATGCAGACAGATTCGTGACTAAGCCACTCGCTCTAATAGCGGAGGCGAACAACGTCATCCGGAAAACACGCGATATAAATATTGGAGGAACACAGTCCATCTATGATGTTCTTTTGCATCGAACAACGATCAATGAAGAGAGCAACGACCCCGAATGCGTCCTTGCATTGGTAGTGGAAGGTGTCGAGGGTCTAAGTGCACGAAATCGTACTGGAAGGACAAATAATACCAAATTCCGTGAGTGGCGGAGAAGTGGAGAACTCTGTATTTCAGCAGATGAGGGCAGACTGGATTTGAATAGCGGGTTGCTAATAAGCATAGCAGCTAAGGAGAGAGAGAGAGAGAGAGAGAGAGAGAGAGAGAGAGAGAGTTAATCCAACAGTGGGTGACTGATGAATACGACAGATAGAGAAAGACCCATATTCCACACCTTTTAGGTTAATTTCTGCACATACACAACGCGAGTATTTTAGCAGGCTTGTTCGGAGGAGCTCTCAAAAACTAAGTGATCCTAAGCACCTACATTAAAAAATGGAAACTTTGAAAAAAAGTTATAATACCCCCTGCAATACATTACATGGACTTCAGCAACAGCCAAAAAGTTTGTTGATTAATGCCATACTCACAGTCTGTGGTGACAGGCAAACCTTTCGTTCAGGGTGGACACGTCATCAGAGAAAATGGTTTATGTCATCTCTTGACTTATGCCCACCGAGAGACCGATCTGAACTGCCCTACCGCTTCCCCAAACCCAGATACGATCGTTCCTGCTGCCGAAAATAACCTTTGTGGGCATTTTTTATTATTAACGAAGGAGGTACGCCTGCCGTGAGACTATATACCCTACATAAAAAATAGTCACTGACTAATGCGTTTGTTTTGATTCATTCTCTCTGAAGAAGGGAATAGGAGTTTACCAACGCAACTTTAGTGCTAAAAATTTAAAGTGTCTTTCTGTCTAATCCTGAATTGTAATTTTTAGCTTGGTTTTTGGCTAGTTTTCATCTTGAAAGTTCAGTCAAGGAAAATAAAACTACTGAGATGGCTTTGTGTGTCCGTCCGAACTTTTTCTGTCCGCCTCAGATCTTAAAAACTACTGAGGATGGAGATCTGCAAATTGGTATCTTGATCATCCACATACAATCATCAAAACACACCAAATTGCAGCCCTCTAGCCTCAGTAGTTTTTTTTATTTTATTTAAGGTTAAGTTTAGCCATTATAACGCGTCTGGCAACGCTATATAACAAACCACACAGTATGGGCCACGGCTCATGCAACATGATACGCTGCGCAGAAAACTCGATTGTGCCGCAGAAACTTCGTCGCATTTTGTAATTGTTTGATTTAATTTCCAGTCTGTTCTCTCTTGTCTCAGGTGTCAGCTTTGCTGAGCGCACATCTCCATGCTCAAGGAGTCTCCTTTGCATTAGAAATACATGATGTAATCGTCTCAAACACCAAAAAGCGTTCGCCAATCCTCGTACTGCCCAAACCCTAATTCAAAAACCCCAATGCACTAAATCCTCATACACACTTCTCAGCTTTTCAGCCACACCCTTACATTACAAAACGACTTTAACACAACTGAACATCACGAATGACGTCATGACACGAAAAGGAGGCATAATGTGGGGCAGTGGAGGCAGGGGCACACGCGTTGTGGGCTAGCCCACTTTAAGGCAGGTGGGTCCTCGCATGCGTGCATGCATGCACACCCTGCGCCAAGTGGTTGGGATGGAGACTGCAGTTTTCGTAGCATATTTGGATGTTCTTTGAAACATTTTCAAAATTATGGTTAATATTTCGATCTCAGACACTAGATGAAGTATCAGTGAAGATAAGCATCAAACTTTAAATGTAGGAATATACATATGAGTACATACACACACATTCTATATATATGTATGTATATATATTACTGTATACACACCACAACACACACACAACACATATATATATATAATAATATATATATGCTTAATATATATACAATATATTCTATATATATGTATGTATATATATGTATCACACACACACACACACACACACACACATATATATATATATATATATATATATATATATATATATATATAATATATAATGTGTGTGTATGTACTCGTATGTATATTCCTACATATAAAGTTTCATGCTTATCTTCACTGATACTTCATCTAGTGTCTGAGATCGAAATACAGCACAAACGGTTAGTTGGGTATGGACAACAGAACTCAGCTATTTTCAACCATATAAATGAACATAACCATAGTATAAATTGGAATTTGTCACATATAATTTATAGAAGCAACTACCTGTACAAGAGTCAAATAATGGAATTGACCTTGATTAAAGAGAGGCAGGTAATGAATATCTCAAAGGGAGCATGGAACTCAGATGTCATCGACCAAATTTTCATTCAACTGACGCTTAAGAAGATTAAAGGAAGATTATTAGCGGGAGTGACCTAAATTGGCTAACCTGTGGATGGACCTCTTGGTATAAATACCACCTTTTCTGTAACTTTTCTCATACATCTACCTGAAGAGGGAGACAGCAGTCTCTGAAATATAGTATTTCTCTCTATATATTTTGGTGTTTTTATGGGCTCCTTTTAGTAGATGGAATTCTGTTATAACAGGAACATTTTTGCCAGTCATATATATATATATATATATATATATATATATATATATATGTGTGTGTGTGTGTGTGTGTGTGTGTGTGTATACAGATAAGATTTGGCTGCTAACCTCCTAACACCAGGATTTATCTCACACTCCAATTTGGCACCAGTCGCCGTAGTTACGACAATATATATATATATATATATATATATATAATATATATATATATATATATGTGTGTGTGTGTGTGTGTGTGTGTGTGTGTGTGTGTAATGTATATCATAAGGCCACCATTACAAAACACATGAACACGCAGCAGCAAGCAACTCATCACAAAAAAGGATTTCATTGGCTTTTACGATTCAACAGAAAGCAGGCTATTTTAGGGAGCAAATGCTTGTATTGTGTCAGTAACAATGAGAGCTTCAGGAGAATTAACTGCGTGGGAAATTCTATCGCGACGAATTTTATTTTATTCATTGAAATGTTCTACCTTTGACCCGCAAAACAAACATCGTCTATGCATGTATCTGTGTAACTTGTTTGGTACGTAATTGCATATGTATGAACGCGTACACTTATGGGTCAACCTAGTCTTGTAAACACAAACACAAGCACACATATATGGAGAGAGAAAGAGAGAGTATAAACACAAACACACACACACATATGAGAGAGAGAGAGAGAGAGAGAGAGAGAGAGAGAGACACCCACACACATATGGAGAGAGAGAGAGAGAGAGAGAGAGAGAGAGAGAGAGAGAGAGAGAGAGAGAGCGAGACTTACAAACTTCCTAAAACTCTAGAGTTCAGCCTGACTCAAATCGGTTAAAGCCTTGTCGCGACAGATTCCGCAAGAAGCAACAATTTCGGACAACTTACTGCGGCCCGATTCTCCTCTTCTCTTCTCTTTGCAACGGCAGAGCTTTTAGTTCATTAGGGACGCGACGTTTGTTAAATAAAATGCTTCTACTGCACCACTAACGCTGGTTCCTCCTCCCCTCCAACCCCCACCCCTCCACTCTCTGTTGTTGCATGCAATGCAGTCGAATGGCGCCGTTTCCAGAAGTGCAAGTCTTACTCACGTACCCAATGGCTCAGTATTTCCTCATTACTTTTCCCGCCAAGTCTCTCTGGAATAATATTTCTTTGCTAGTTTCTATCACTGATAAATTTCCTATAGCCCAGTCGATGTTATGTTCTTATCTGTGACGTGTATTTCTTCTCTAGAGACGATGTTATGATCCCACCAATACGGCTGCTTATTAAGAGTTAAGAGCAAAGACACGCAATATCGATTCACGGCATGATTGGTAACATTCCCTGACGCTGACGGGACTAATATCATGAAGACGCGTGACACTTTTGTCGATTGTCTGCAGAATGATGACTGGCTTAGGCATCATTAGCGTATTTTCGTCAGGGTTTTCCCCTTGTCCGTCTGATTGTCGATCTGGTCAACGTCTTAGACTTTGGTCTTTACAGTTTTTATTGATTCTTCCATCTGGTCTTAGTAGTACTAGTACTACTTCTTCCGTACCTATCACTTTTACGTGTCGTTTCATCTAGTTCCTTTTCATCGCGTGTTCTAACCATCTCGGTCTTTGAGATCTCAGACACTGGGAGAATGAAGAGATTGGAGGTATCGTTACAAAAATCAACCAAAATAACACAGGCTCATGATGAGCAAATCATAAAATGTACGAGTTGAAAAAGTGGCTACAGGAACAAAACACAATGAAATGAAAGCAAACATCGTACAGATTATTTTAGATAAACGGCGTAAGTAATGAATAAGTGAGAACAAAAACGCAAATGGGTAATGCGAGAATGAGCATATTCATTTGAATTAGATGAACTGTGAAAGAGGAAAAATAACAAAACACCAGACAAGTATGAGAAGCATATATACCGCCGCCTGTGTCAAAACCCTGTGAGCGTATATTTTTTATTTAAGAGAGGTTACAAGGAGATAACCTCCATCCTCAACAGATGATGAGAGAGTGAAGAGGGCTTGGGAGGAACCAGTTAGAGGAAGAAGATGGAGAGGGAGACAGAGAATTAGATGGCGAGATAAAGTAAAGGAAGATATGGAGAGAAGAGGTTTGGTGGAGGATGATGCCTTTGATATAAGGCAGTGGAGGAGAAGGAGCCTCAGGCAATCGACCCCTTAATGTAGGGATAACAGAAGATAAGGAGATAACCTCCATCTAGACTTACTTTATAAAAGTATTATTATATTTGGTTACCAAAATCAGAGATAAGTCTGTGTGAACCTGCTAGCAAACATAACAACAGTTCGAAGAACGGAATTCAACTGAACTGAAGAAAACGTGGAATATGATTTGTTACCGATAAAAAGAAAGTATGATGGACTTAGGAAAGTGTAAGAAATTCAAATGTTATGAGATTAACACGTGGAATTTCAATTTTGAAGATAAAATTAAATCCAATGTTCTTAGAGGTAACATGGAATTAAAATGCTTGAGACGAAAATATAATTCAACTAATTTGAATTTAATAAGCAATGAGAACACTGGCAATCAAATGATCTGAAGTTACACGAGAAAAATTTACTTCAGGAAAACTTGAATCTCTCATGACAGTCAAAATCATCGTTATCATTAAATAATTTCAATTCTACCCAGACGAGGCAGAGGTGAAAGCGAAAGATACGAGCGGAATTGGCTTGGGTTTTCATAGTCATCATCACAGTCTCGGTATTAGTTCCTTTCACAAAAGATTTCAGGTCGGAACGAGAACGCTTTGTGCAGTGTAACTGAATCCAGCTGTTTGCTCTTCAGATCTCTTTCCTGCTCGCATCGAATACGATTACATTCTGCGTTGTTCTCTTTACGGTCCATAAGAACATCCAGAATTTGGTAACATTTAGATAAATCATTTATGGTTAAAAACGTCATTCTTTCAAATTTATCGCACATAAAATCCAAGAATCCATGTTTTTTTCATGACCCAATATCTTGGAAAGTACTGTACTTTTTGCTAGTTAAGAATTTGCTTATTTTTCATTATCAAGACAGAAATCATTTGTATGTTTGCCACATCGAATTAGACTGCGGAATAAATATGAACACTGCTTCAGTATAATAATTGTGCATTGTTTAGAACTTTCCCATCTTGCATGCAAATATCAGTGTAACCCCCTAACGATTTGGTCAATAAAGACATATATTCCAAGGTATTTTAACCAATGAATCTGTCGTCCTTAGATCTTCTGCATCCAAACTTGGCAGTTCCAGCAGTCTGGATATGGCATTGACACCGAGGTAAAAGTCTTAGAAGAATAAACAATATACCTAATACGAATGAGAGAGAGAGAGAGAGAGAGAGAGAGAGAGAGAGAGAGAGAGAGAGAGTAAAACAATTTCAAAATCTTATTTCTCTTAGCCTAATGCACTCTCGTACACAGAAATGTAAACGAAAGCAAAACGCGAAAGTACGACACCATGAAAAAAATCAATCTTTCCTTTCCCTCCAAAGTACGACACCAGATTCGCTGGCTGACGCATTTCTTAATGACAACCAAGATTCAAGCAAACCAGCGGCGACCGGTTGGGGGTTGGGGGAGAGGGGGGTTATAGACTTTTGGTCTATCAAGCAGTCAACTTTAAGGCTCTGCTGATACAGCGGCTCTGCTATGTCTGGGAAAGCAGAGTTTTTGAGTGTAAAAAAGGTCAATTCTGAGAATCAGCATCAGCTGGCTCGTAATGGCGGAGTTAACTTTTTAGGTTATTGATTTGGAGCCATGGCCCTCATGATTGGTTTTAATGGTTTTATTCGTTATCGTCAGCATATCCCGCCAGCTAGGGTGGTTCAATCGAGGATGAATCCCGTGTGCACGAAACTTCCTCGTCACAAGCCGCTTAAAATACCTAGTACACCAAGTCTATATCTATCTTTGTATATATCTATATATATATATATATATATATATATATATATATATATATATATATATGTATAAACGTATATATATATATATATATATATATATATAATATAGTTTAAGAGACAATGGATGATCTATTAAAAGGTTCAGAATGCACATTTCCACGGCATGTCACCATATTTACGTATATAAGTCGTTTCTGTATAATGGAATGTAATATATAGAGTTTAGGCCAAAGGCCAAGTACCGGGACCTACGAGGTCATTCATCACTGGAAAGTAAACTGAGAGTGGGTAGGTTTGAAAGGTGTAACACGAGGAAAACCAAGCAGCTGCATTTTGAAATAATTATGAGGAGGGTGTTGATAGCTAGATAAAAGAAAGATAATATGAATGGAGGTATAGTAAAAGAATGAAAGAGGCTGCAGTTAGGGGCCGGAGGGACGCTGCAAAGAACCTTTAGTAATGCCTACAGTGCACCCCGTGAGAGGCACTGACGGCACTAACCCTACTACAGGGCGTTTCCTTAGATGCTAAATGCCGGACCTTCCAAAATGTATGTAAAGAACCATAATTCTCATAGATCATTAATAAATGGATTCAAAAAGACCCTTCGTCAGTAAGTCTTTGTGGTCAACAGCAGTGAAAAAAAGAGGTTAATCTAAGCAATATGATAAAGGGTTTCGAAATAGAGTGAAGAATAGGAGAGATATGCAGGCAGCAGTGAAGTCCTTGAGCCGAGGCATAAGGCCATGAGGGTCAAGACGACACGTAAGGGCATCGTGATAAATACCAAAGACCAAGGGGCACTGGTACCCTCCTCAGTGGCTTAAAAAAGGACTCTTACCACGACGTATATTGGTCACCCGGATGGAACTCGATTGGATTTAGGATTGGAAGTATTAACAAATGAGGGAAAGCGAAGAGATACTAAAACGTTTACAGTTGTAGAGTTGGAAGGAGAGCGAAGTCTAGGCTGAGGAACCAAATGCTATGGAATATCAGGGAGCTAACACGTGCATAGAAATATGATCCCCTTCTCTTCTCTCTCGCTTTCTCACACCCCTGCCCCCCACCCCCACAACGCACACACACACACACACACTATTGATATACACACACTATTGGTACATACGCGAGCTCACATTTGGGCGTGCGGGGCGTGTAGGAAATTATTCTGCAAATATTCGTCATCAAGCTCTGGGTCTATTTACTTCTATTATGTTCTCTTTTAACGTAATCTGTTCTAAAATGTCATCTAACATTTTTTTTGAGTCCGGAGTCGAGCAAATGCGGGACCTGCAGGTGCCAGGTTAAAACTATAATAACTTAATTCACTTAAGTCCTATTGACAAAATAATGCAGATTCGGAATCCGACAGACTTATACTTAGTTATAATAGCCTGCGGGGCCGTTATCAGTGTTTGCAGCCTCAAATTACCAACATAAACCTTCCAACATTGTTTACATGAGCCACGTAAATCCCAGCATCATTCCTTGCATATGTCACTATAACACTGAAAGTAAATGAGACTTGTGGTTCTGTTTCTTTGGATTCTGCACTGGGTGTCAAAAACAGCCGCAGTTTTGGGAGATATCTATAAAGAGGATTCAATCTTGACTTAACACTCAAAGGGCGTACTCGTGAGTGTTACTTTCTACTTGAGGTACCCCTGTTAAAGAAAACGACTGACTGGGAAAATTCTTATACATTCTGTGTTCATGTTGATTGATGTGTTTATTCCGGAATCAGATACGACAATCAGTGCTGCTTATCGCGAATTGACAAAACCCGATCTTTCGGACGGAATCCTGTTTACTTTATGGTACAAACAAGATTCCAGTGGAAGGGTTAAGTACTGAAGGCTTAAACAAATAAGGAGACAATGAAAGTACACAACGTGATATTCAGACTTGAGATCGATAGAGAAGAAGCGAGATATTCCATCTTATCCATTCATCGCAATGAGTCATTTTATGAAAGTAAAACGCCCTGAAGAAGTTGAAACCGGCTCATTTCATACGAAAAAATCCTTGGGTCGGATTTGCCAAGGTCATCAGTGCCCACGAGCGTCAAACTTGAACTCAGATTCTCAGAAGCGAAACAGAGCAATTGACTTGTAAAAAACGAATTGCTTTTAGAGGGATCATCAAGTTAAAAAAATTACATTGGTCTAAAAAAAAAAAGTGGCTAAACAATGAAAATGTGGAACATATATATATATATATATTATATATATATATATATACATATATATATATATATATATATATAGATATATATATATATATACACCATAAGTTATATATATATATATATATATATATATCTATATATATGTATATATTATATATATATAGTATATATATATATATATATATATATATATATATATATCTAATATATATATATATATTATATATATATATATACATATATATATATATTGAAATAAAAATATTCTCCTCACCAACAGACGGCTCGAGAGCAAAAAAAAAAAAAAAAAAAAAAAAAAACCTACACAATGCTCAATGACAATCATACTAAAACTGCTAAATCAAGGATGAACCATTGTACAGAAAACTTCCATAACCTTAGCCGTTTCGTCCTCTTTAGTACTTCTCGCATGGACTCTCATGCTTTCTGGATACTGAGGTTCTTCCTTCCCAATACGTCTTTCGTTTGTTTGTATGGTGTTTCTACGTTGCATGGAACCAGTGGTTATTCAGCAACGGGACCAACGGCTTTACGTGACTTCCGAACCACGTCGAGAGTGAACTTCTGCCACCAGAAATACAAATCCCTCACTCCTCAATGGCAAGCCCGAGAATCGAACTCGCGGCCACCGAGGTGGCACGCCAACACCATACCGACCACGTCTGCCCAAACCTTTTTTGGTTCTTTCACCTCCTTTATTATAGCACTTTTGAATCATAAACTTTTTTTTTTTCATCAGCTTCTCACCGTTCATTCATTCCACACGAAAAAAACTATATAAAATTAATATAAATAAAGGTATAAGCCACGAAGGAAAGATAAACAAATGAATTTCTGCAAGATCTTTCGACTCAACGTTCTTTACTTAGCAGACACACTAAGTAAAGGACGTTGAGTTGAAAGATAGTGCAGAAACTCCGTTTTTTATCTTTTCTTCGTGTTTATACCTTTATTTATGGATTTATCGCGTTCCAAACTTTCGTGATTCAGTTATACAATATTAATATATATTATATATATTTTTTATTTTTCCTTCGTGCTTATACCTTTATAGTATATATATATATATATATATATATATATATATGTGTGTGTGTGTGTGTGTGTGTGTGTGTGTGTGTGTGTGTGTGTGTGTGTGTGTGTGCCTAAGAAAAACAATGCTAGGGACGCTGACAGTAGTAATGAAACTTGAACCATACAAGCACATTGCGAGCATTCTAATCACGTGTTCACCGAAAGATGAAGAAGCAAATATGGAAATGGCTCGTCTTTCAATTTGTCTGTTGGTCTGATCCACATTTAAACCAATAAATCTACAGGAATAAACATTCAGTCACAATAAACCTCTCAGCAATGAAGAAGACTTGCGTTTGTTTACGAGGACAAGTCATCCAGTGACTGCAGAAAAACTTCTGGTCAGTGACTCACGTTGACTCATGGTATACTCATTATCTCCTCCTTCTGTCTCGCGTTACTCGGCATTCTCGCTGCTGCCTCTCTGCGCTCTTGTTTCTAAAGAAGAGACTTACCCGCCAGTCCGACTGAAGACTTTCCCATACTTTCAACCGACGTTTGCTGGTGACGTCATGGTGCAGTCTGCGTGATGAGCTTAATTAACGGGTTTGTTTTTTTTGTTTCGATATTTTGAGGGCGACTATAAACTAGTACAGTGACGAGGAAGACGTCTTCAGAAGCGTCTACTTTACAGCACAAAGAAAGAAACAACAAGAATGGATACTATACAGCGGCCTTGCCAACCACACATGTGTTGTGACGTCATCGACATCTGGTTTGTGGAATGGAGATACCGAAGAAATCAATCACTTTATGACTGGACTGGCTTTATCTGGGTTATCACGTTCCATGGCAAAAGTGATAAATGAATAGATAAACAAAAACAAGCCCTTGCACAGGAAATTCCATTGGAATTTCGAGCTAAAGCCATGGCACAACTGAAATTCCACGTACGCTCACGTATTTTCTTAAATGGGAAACGAAAACTCAATAGCTTCACGTTTCTCTTTCACGGAAAAAAAAACCCCGTACGGAAAACCAAAATGCCAACCTTTTGTTTCTTTTCTACGGACGAATTTGAATGTCAGACGAGCTAAAACAAACCCCGTCCGCTTACAACGACCCGACCTTACAAACTGAGTCAGTCAACTCGACAAATAAGAGTCAACGGTATATCAGCGTGTGAACTAGAGACGGGCGAGGGGAGGGGGGAGGGGCGGAGGGGCAAGGGGGACAGGGTGGATGATGGGGGAGCCAAGAGGGCCCTCTCGGCTCTCGGGTGCCACAGTGACGCCTGGGAGGGAAGGGGTCGCAGGGGTGGGGGTGGAGGGAGGGGGAGGGGGGAGCATTGTTTGTGTGTGCGTGTGAGGGAGCAAGTTTAGATTGATGGAAGAAGAAGGAGGATTCTCTCTCTCTCTCTCTCTCTCTCTCTCGCTCTCTCTCTCAGACAGATTTCTCTCTTTATCCCAACATACGCTATACACAATGTCCTTGGCTATACCATAACCTAACTCCCCCTCCCACCCCCCTCACCTCCCCCGACAGCTCCTGCTCATTCGCTTTTCAACTGTCCTTGTTAATCTAGAACAATTATTCAGGAGAGAGAGAGAGAGAAAAAAAAAAGTTACGATGCCACAGGTCACTTCAGTGACCCCAATACAGCAGGGTGCAATTGTAATCCGATCTGTTACTTTGTATCCAGTGCCACAATTAGTACTGGCATTTAACAGTTTCAGTAGCTACTACTACAGTCTAATTAATCTCCGTGGCCTCGCCGGAGCCACAACATAAGGGCCTCATCGAGGTACTAATCCTTCCGCGTTTTTCACTAGACTTATACTCGTGCTCGCCTACCGATTCGGTAGTCGCGAGTTCGACTACCCGCCCGCTCTGCCAACGTCGAATCAGAGGAATTTATTTCTGGTGATAAGTCCTTCATTTCTCGATATATATAATGTGGTTCGGATCCCACAATAAACTGTAGGTCCCGTTGCTAGGTAACCAATTAGTTGCTAGCCACGTAAAAACATCTAATCCTTCGGGCCAGTCCTAGGAGAGCTGCATGAAATGATAATTGTTGCTGTTGTATTGTAATTCAGTGAGTGATTTCCTGGTAATCTTCCTTTACTACTACTACTACTACTACTACTACTACTACTACTACTACTGCAACAATCAAATCACCTTCTTCCTGGAACAGAACAAAACAATTGACTGAGGTCAATAACAGCTCAGAGAGTGAAATCAAATCGCGAGAAGAATATTGGCGTAAGAATTGGAGATTTGTCATCAAAACAATTAAAAGCTTTAAAAGCTAACAATTGTCGTTGTAAATGGCTGAAGAATTTATGAATAATGTATTGGTAATTAAGGGATCCTGGCTGTTGCTTTAAATGGAGGTTGGCGTTCGTAACTGGAGGAGGAAATCAATGAGCAAATAAATAAATGAATGAATAAATAAATAAATGGCATTGAAAACTGGTCGAACAATAGGCTAATGCCTAGATGTACGAGTGGACCTCATAAAAACGAACAACCGGTAGGCAAACAGATATTGTGAGTGTACGTAAAGTATTTGGAAACCGTTTCAGCACAACCTCTTATTTATAAAACACACACACACACACACACACACACACACACTTGCATGTAGAGTTGGGCGAACACTGATAATATAAAACACACATACAGACACACTCTTGCACCTAGACTCAGGCATGTAATGATAAAATCAAGAATATCTCCGGGAGCGACAATAGGACAAAAGGCTGCGCTCGGCGTAAACGTCATCTCGGTATGGAAACAAAAATAACAACAAAACAGCAACAATACCTGGAATCTTATATTGTTCTGCATTGATATATCGAGGTGTTGTCCTGTGTAAAAGTCAGAACAAGGTTAAGTATAAAAGGGGAAAAGTATAAAGAACTTTCATGACATGAATGAACGTCTTTACATCAGTAACCACAGGAGCCGAAGAAAATGAATTTTGACCAAATAACCACAGGGCGAAATAGAACAAAAAGGAAATATTAATTCACATCCGGAGAGGATGTGGAAAAATATTACCAAAGATCGTCTTGGATGTTAAGAAAAAAAAAAACTTACAAGAAACTGACGGATATAGTGATAAAATCTTGCTGCGACTCTTTACTGCATTTTCATACTTTATCGTTTTTCCCGATATTTTTTACGATTTTGCAAATACCACAGGTAAGTTACTGTACATGACTTAACCTGAGGATCCTTTTGTTTTGTTAACTAAAAATATCATTTATATAAATATGATTAAAAATAAACTTTCTTCAGAGTAACAACAAAGAAAGAGCAGCATCAACAGGACCAAACATCAACTTCAATCAAAAAGCAACCTTAATCTACAACAACATAAAGGATATGATCAAGATAATCATCAAAGTTGTCTAGCAGCCATACAGGAAAAACAAAGCTCAAAAGCTAAAAATAAACAAGCGACAAACTCCATAAACAAAAGCGAACAATAACAACGAGATGATCAGATTCCTCCCAGACGAAAACAAAGGAATAAATAAGCAGAGGAACTATAACTGTAGCTTTGAGTAATCGAATCTCATTAGCAACAGTAACCGGTTTAATTTTAGTTATGTTCGGGCTCACTCACTTCCCCCAGCAACAGAGAGAGAGAGAGAGAGAGAGAGAGAGAGAGAGAGAGAGAGAGAGAGAGAGAGAGAGAGAGAGAGAGAGAGCCTAAATATGTATATTCATTCATAAAGCCATGTACAACGAATTACAAATTAATAATCTTACCGAAGCTGTAAGAGAGAGAGAGAGAGAGAGAGAGAGAGAGAGAGAGAGAGAGAGAGTATATACTTATTTATAAAGCACAAGCCATGTACAGCATATCACAAGTTAATAAAACTTACTGGATGTGTAATTAAGAGAGAGAGAGAGAGAGAGAGAGAGAAGAGTAAATATATATATAATTATCTATAAAGCAGAAGGCATGTATACATCACAACTTAATAAACCTGACTGGAGGTGTAATTACGAGAGAGAGAGAGAGAGAGAGAGAGAGAGAGAGAGAGAGAGAGAGAGAGAGAGAGATTGATTCAAGCAACATATGATTCTATCTACTTGTTTTGTTGTTATAAAATTCGTCGTACTTTCGTATTGTCTCTCTTTGTTCATTAAATAATCTCTCTCTCTCTCTCTCGGTCAGTCAGTCCATGAACTTTTTGAATTGCAAATTGTAAGGAAGACTTCGGAGCTCAGCACAAAACAAACGTCAAACTTGCAAATAATGTCAACAAAGACACCTGAATAGAGAGACCGAGTGATTGATTGGACACTTAACTTTGACAGACGAACACAAATCATCTAATTCATTAGATGATTTGTGTTCGATTGCTTTCCCTTTCTCTGGCTGGAAGCTTGATTGATGGGTTTGACGTTACCAACTGGCATCACAATGGCTAGGGTCATCGATGGAGTGTTGTGAAGGTATATTAATGCTCTCTGAAGCATTAAGGAATTAAAAAACTGCCTCGGGGCTTGTGCTGTTTTATCAATCACTGCGGTTGTATTTACGTAAGGCAAAGTCCAAATGGCAAAACCAAAAATGATAAACAATCAATTTAGGATTAAATTGAATGGGTTAGATAATAATAAATGGCGAGTTTTTGGCCCTATTATCTCTATGGGGCGTTGGTTCAATTCACTAATTGGCCGCGTTCCTTGTTCCCCATCAGCGCAGTATTGATTTCTGTCACGAAAATATTCTCGGAGATAACTTTACCATCACAATGGCTTTATAATTCGGGGAAGCAACAGGTGGAAAAAGTACTTGTTTATCAAGTCTTCTAGGGAAGATGATTCTCAAAAATTAACTTTAGTTTTAAGTGTATCCAGATACGAAAAATGAAGAAAAGCAGAGGTTACGTAAAGTTCAAAGTCACAAAGCTTCTATTTATGTATTCATCTTTATGGTTTTTTTTTTTTTCTCATCACACGGAGGACTTCCTTCCCGCCATGTCCCATATATCCTCATTATCCCCAGGTCATTCATTCGGCCCATTTCCCGTTTGGGCCACGCCCGCCCCATCCTCCCTTCTCGTTGCCGCTCGGGGCTTGCAAGGGCCTCCCTCGCCTGCCCTTTGTGTTCCCCTTCATCGTTTGGTTTTACTCGAGGATGATGATGATGATGATGAATGATTAACTGTAATTTACATGCGATCACAACTACCAGGGAGATGATTGGTGAGGAACAGGAAGAAGGAACATAAAACGACGAAAAAGAAGAAGAAAAAGATGATAAAGAAGAAATAAAACTCATATTATAAGGCCATGAGTGCATATATAATTTGGGCATGCAACGGGATTATACTGCAGGATTGCAATGTGATTGTTGAATGCAACCAAGCCTTCCTCTCTCTCGCTCGAAAAAGAAGAAGAAAAAGATGATAAAGAAGAAATAAAAGGAATGGGAGACACTACTAAATTTAGTTATACCTTCGTGCAAATATACGAAGTCCCGGGGTTAAATCCCGAACACGTCTTAACACTTAATTCTCTCTCTCTCTCTCAACCGAATAACTCGAGTTCGATACCCAGGATGTAAGAGTAAGAGAACTTCATGGGCACATTCCCTTAAAATTCCGGGTGCCTCAGTTTAATTGGCTAGTGAGTGAGGAGGTGGGTACTTGGTTCTTAGCTGACTGTTGTTAGTCGCAGATGAGATCGAGAGAAATAAGGAAAGCACTGAGTGATCAGTTCTACTTTCTCCCCGGGTGGGAGGCCAATAATGAAACTTATTTGAAATTCTCTCTCTCTCTCTCTCTTTAATAAAGTAAAAACGTGGTAAGCAACAATGGCTTGTTTTTTAATTTTCCTCTTTCTCTCCCCTACTGACATAGTTTGCGTCATGAACGTTTTGTTACCAAAAAAAAAAAAAAAAAAAAAAAAACTCATATTATGCAGATCATGAATTGGGTGCAACGGGAAATTATACTGCAATGCATATATAGTAACCACAAGCCTTCCTCTCTCTCTCTCTCTCTCTCTCTCTCTCTCTCTCTCTCTCTCTCTCTCTCTCTCTCTCTCTCTCTCTCTCTCAACATAAAGGTGGTCGCTTTTGTGTACTTTGCAGTCGAATTAATATGAGGTAATTCATGTGTTGAAATATTAATAATTATATGTAAATTTTTTTGTTATCATAAAGGTCACACTGGAATGACTTTTTTGTTTTTTACGTAGTATCCTAACAATATCAGCTTTTTAATGCATTCACAATATTTAAAGGGAGTGTTCCAGATAAATTCACAGGCATGCTCGAGCACACCCACATAATATATGTGTGTACACACACACAACACACACACACACACACACACACATATATATATATATATATATATATATATATATATATATATATATAGTGTGTGTGTGTGTGTGTGTGTGTGTGTGTGCGTGTGTGTATGTATGTATATTCCTAACTTTTTCCCTTTTCTTGAGTCCCTCTGAATAGGGCTACTAAATAGTAGGCTACTAGGCTGTTGTCAATTACCAATTACTCCTGAAAATAAAGATCTGCATCACATTTTCATCCACGCACTATCATCCCAAGAACAAATGACTGAAATGTCCTCAAAAAACATTCCTAAAACATGCACTGGAAAGATATCGAAAGAAGTAAGTGGATCCTCACCACAAGGTCATCGGAGCCAAAGGTGCGTAATGCAAATCTGTAATCCACGAGCATTCCCACATTACGTAAGGCCCAATGTTGACGTAACAACTGTGTCCGAAACTGGTTTTGCACCGTGATACCGACATTCACTGTCTCTATTTTAGTTTTAAGGTGAGGAGAAACAAAAGACAGTAAACATAGAAATAACTCAGCTTTAACAAAGAGCATACATTCTGATGGAACGAACTGAGAGGCCATAAACGTACATGGCAAGATTCCACGGACTGGAATGCCCATGTGTGACGCAAAGAAGGAACAAAGAACGACGAGGAAGAGAGGAATAAACATGGAAAACCTCGCACAAGGAGGGACTTCCACAGGCTCTGTTTTCAACTTCGTTTGGACGCAAAGGCTCGATGAAGTCCCCGCTCGAATGTTTCTTTAGCGCTTACGACCTGATTCTGAAATATTCTTGCTCATTCAAAGGCACCTTTCAACAGTTCGTTGGCAGTTCAAGACAAGGACATGCTAGTTCTCAAATAAAACAGTTCTTCGGCACCTAGACAAGGACATGATAAATCTCAAATCAAATAAGAAGAAAAAGGTCTCATTTTGTGATAAAACTCCGGAAATATCTAATTGTCCTAAAGACATAACAACAATTTCAAAAGCATGCATTTATAATGATGTAATAGTTTTCACGTAGTCTTCTGTGCGCCTTAATGTAGAACCCGAACTTATGTATTCTCGGAATAAGGAATAAAAAAATTAGACTAAAGTCAAGAACCATTTCCATTCTTTATAGCGAGAAAGTGCGGAAGACATTCTTAACTATAGTCTATTTAAATTGGCATTATGCCAGCACGGGCTCTTCCTCTTGAAACAGCACTAAAAATACGCGAATCGTCTTTAAACTTATGAACAACTAATCCATTTCTGTATTAGTGGTTTAGTAGTTTCATGTGAATGCTTGAAAGAAAACGGACTTCCCTTAACCAATTTTTGTGAATTTTTTAGTTTGTGAACATTTTCGCTTACTCGGGGAGTAAGCCTACAAACTACTTTCTTGTTGTTGTTGTTGTAGTTATTGTTGTTGTTGTTCTTGCTTTTGTTACTCTTGTTAGGGGGGAGGGTGGGGGTAGGAAAGCCCTATGGAAAAGCCTATAAAGATCTGAAAAAGGTGTTTAGCGTTGAGTTAAATACACAAGAATTTGAGGAGAGGATATTTATGAATTACTTATTAGGGTGAAAATGCAAAAAATAATTAATGTGCACACAGCATATTTCTTTTAATTTTCGTTGGTGAAAGAACGTGCTATTTGAGCGTGGATTTTAGCATGTGCCACGAGTAAGCTGGAGGTCGGATCACGCCTCGTTCAAAGTACTTATGCCTAGCCCACCACCTGCTTCAGTCCAGAATGATTTTGAAAGAATTGATATGTAACGTGTTCGACGTGTACCATAATTTAACAAGTTATTAGGTTATTAGAATAAATATGATAAAGAGACTGGAGTATGCGAACTCATTAGTTAGTTCAACCCCAAAACCTAATTTACGTTTCATTAGCAAGACTCAACGTCTATCATTAGATCATTTTGTACTTGATTAGTCCTAATTAGGACCTTACGGTGCCCTGGTTTTCTAAATAAGGAAGATTGTTAGCAATTTCGTGAATTATACGTTGATTGGATGTAAATGTAAGGAATGGCGAGTGGAGAGGAAGAAGAAGAGGAAGAAGAGGAGAAAGATGGAAAATCATAAATATGCTCTCAATTATGGAGAAGACGAATAAGGAAAGGAAGAGGACGGGGAAGTAGATAAAAAAGGAGATAATGCAGACAAATCATGTAAAGGGCTTTGGATGGAAGTGCATGAGAAAAGTACATGGAAGACATCCACATGGATTTGAAAAGTAAAATAAAAAATATATATATATTCATAATAAAATTAATCAGTGAAATCGATACGAACTAAAATCCAATGGGTGGATATTGTTCAAAGAAAAGGGATAAACAAAAGCCTAATATATATATATATATATATATATATATATATATTATATATATATATATATATATATATATATATATATATATATATATATATATATATATATATGTATATATATACATCTATATATATATATATATATATATATATATATATATATCCTATATCTATCTATCTATCTATATATATATATATATATATATATATATATATATATATATATGTATATATATATATATATATATATATATATATATATACTTCATTTAAATGTATTTTGCTTCACTGTTTAACTAACCCCCCAAAAAGAAATGATTAAGGAGATTACACCCCATACATTCCGTGGGAAATTCCCAGATTTATCATGGAAATCCCAGCCATTCCGATTATATCGTCCTGACCTCGGGGAATTCCAGACTTGGAAATTCTTGGACCACATTCCAGTAGGCATTTTCCTTCAACCATAACACGATCCCAGACTCCACCAGCGACGCTTCCTGAAACCTGACCACAGGAATTCTACCCAGCTGAAAAACAATTCACACCGAACGATACCATTCCGCGAACGCCGGTTGACCCAATGAATCAAAATACCGAGAACTTCTACGATGAGGAAATCCACTCTCAGATTGTTTCTTCCTACAAGGGCGTGTCCTAACACTGGTATGGGAAATGCTCAGGGGCAAAGAAGGGGTATGTTTGAGAGAGAGAGAGAGAGAGAGAGAGAGAGATAGTATTTTATTGCCACCCAGACGACCAGAGCGTTCGCGCCAAAGGTTTTCACGCTTATTTGAGCTACGTGTTACGTGAATGATTACAGCCTCTCCTGTTTTCCTATGTTTTGTAGATGTGAGAAAAGCATTTGACAGAGTAAACTACCTGAAGCTCTTCCTGAAGCTGCATAAAAGGGGGACACCCCTATATCTAATTGGCATTTTACATTTCTGGTTCTCCACACAGCAATACTGTGTCAAATGGGGTAACGTACACCTTCGGCTCCCTAAACGGGCTTCGGCAAGGGGGCATTCTCTCTCCATACCTGTTTAATACGTACTCAGATGCGTTGAATTTCAAACTGAACTCACTCCCAATCGGATGCACTGTCAATGAAACAACTATAACAACCTCTGTTACGCCGACGATATGGTTCTGATTTCCCCATCAGTGCAAGGTGTCCAACGACTCATCGACACTTGCCGCCAATATGCAGAGGAATTTGATATAATCCACAACGAAACCAAGACCCCGTGCATGTCGCTGCTCCCGAGATCGCTTAAGCATATTGCAGAACCATAAATTTTCCTCGGAAACCATCGGATGGAATTTGTGCACGAATTTTCGTATTTGGGTCACATTATCACCGACGACCTAAAAGATACGGCAGACATTGAACAGAAGCGTTGTAAGTTATGTGCAACTGGAAACATGATTGCAAGGAGGTTTGCCTTCTGTCACCGAGACGTGAAACTGCTGCTCTTCAGCTCGTACTGCTACAGTATCTATGGGTGTTCCCTCTGGACGAACTATACCCGAGAGACCATGAGACGTATCACTGCTGTGCACAATGACATTTTGAGACGCCTCACAAACACTCCCCGCTACCACTCCGCCACACAGATGGTCATAGAAAACCACCTGGACAATTTAAAAATCATTGTAAGAACAAAGTCTAGTCTGGTAACCCGAGTGAGAAACAGCAGCAACTCGCTCAGACAAAGCATCCTAAGGAGTGAAGCAAGAAGATCTAAGTTGTGGGAAAGATGGGAAAATGAGGCCTTTGTCCCCTAAAGGAGTTAACCTCTGTATTGGCAAGATGTCATCTACAGATTCTGTCATTATTATTATATTTATTGCTGATATTTAACTTTTTCATTATTACTGTGAAGTTAAAGTTTTTTTTTTTTTACATTCGATTTTCGTATTTAGCTCTCTGGACCTGACTACTGTAACCACCCAAGGTCTCTAGATGAAATTTATGTTATATAATCTGTGCACTAACTGTTATAACACTCAATGTATGTTTTTCCTCACCAATATTACTATTGTTGTTACCAGTATTATGATTACTATCTTTTATGCTACCTCAGCTATTTGGTGGATAAGTGCCGATTATTAATTTTTTTTATCATGTCTCGTATCTAGATTGTGTATGTTACTGTCTGCATTTTGTATATTCCATTTATATGGCCCTGAGCTGAAATAAAGGATATTATTATAGATTCCATAACAATAACTTTAATCTTGTATTTCATAGTCGAAAGAACGTATGAAAGAACAAATGAACGAGAACTGAGAGCGTATATAAAGGAGAGTCACTGCACCTTTGCCTGCAATCACCAGACCCCGCCAGGGTGAAGATTACGTCATGAGAGTGACGTCATTAGATTGACGTCATTCAAGAGAAACCCGTTCCCTCCCACCCACCCACGGGGAGAGGCGAGCGACCATGAGGAATTTATCAGGCACGCACAATGGGGCATCGATAACCGAGGTATGCGGAAAGAATAGGAAATGGGCAAAAGGTGTTGGGGTCCTCAGCGAAGAGAGGGATTTCTTTTTATAATACGCAGCCGGGCAGGACCTTTCTCAAAGCGTCCTCCAGGAATGATCTCAAGGAAGAGGAATGCTCCGAGTGGGGTTGTGGGGTTGGGGGAGGGGGGAGGAACTGTGGCACGAACAACATTAGAAAGCAAGACAATACAAGCGATTAGTTTTTGTCTTTTTTTTTTTTTTTTTTTTGGGGGGGGGTGTTAGTAGGTACGAGCACAGCTTTACCAGAATCCCTTTCTCCAAGAGTGAGTGGGTGGCATCAGAAGGGTTGGCCTATTGGTTTTTCAACTGGTCTTTTGAGATGAGGTCATTTACTATATATATATATATATATATATATATATATATATATATATATATATATATATATATATATCTATAATATATATATACATATATATATATATATATATATATATATATACATACATACATACATAATATATATAATATATATATATATATATATATATATATATATATACATACATACATACATACATACATATGATAAATATATATATATATATATATATATATATATATAAAAATGCTTGTGTATTTGTGTATACATGTATTAATATCAAACAAGGGTGGCTCCAAAAAAACTTGCATAGCATTCCCCGCTACATTCATGCTTTAACTTCCGAATCATAGATGAACATCCAGTGCAGTAGACTTCCAAAGACTTAGCTGCCTCATAAAACAACTCGATGGTCATAAGTAGCGCCACTGGCTCCCAAGCAGTCACTCACTTCCATGATATTAAATTTAGCCTTTCCTTTTCACTATCTCTTTTCCCCCCATTCTAGGTCTTCCTTGATCCTTCTAGTTCAATTGTATCAAAATGAAATAAGGATTATTGCCATGAATCACTAGCTTAATCTAAATTTAACTACCTACATGCAATTAACTTTATATTTACTGATTCTTTAAACGATAAGCTTCACACTGAAGACCTTATATTCTATCTATATCTGCCTATCTCAGTCTCTAAACACACACCCACACACACACACACACACACACACACATATATATATATATATATATATATATATATATATATATATATATATTATATATATAGTACATATATATGTTGTAATAAATTCTTTAGGTAAAAGTTATGAGATTGTATCACTGTGGAAATATTCCTTTTACCCCTAACAAAGGACATTCCGAAAACCTTTGGTCCTGATAGAGAAAGGCATCTTTAATTATAGTTCTGAATACAAAAAAATAAATTCTGAACACGCAAATTAGCAGTATTTATCAACTGCTTCCGCTCTTTGCTCGCAGTGTTCTGGAATTGAGGTGAGGAAGTATTTGCGTAATATGTAAGGAACTCTTGAATTCTCTGTGCTAACTTTAGACTAGAATTTTCTGTCTAAATTTTTCAAATAAAAAACAATCCCATTTTCAGCTTAGGTGCTGAGACCCCAGCCCCAACAAAATAATCAATTAATCGGTCTTTCGTTTAGCAATCTCCTGGAGATTCTGAATGCATTGGACCTTGATGGTTCACGTGATTGGGTTGGGAGAGGGAGAAAGAGTGGGAAAGGCGGAGGGAGGGGTCTGGGGCGAGCAGCAATAGGCCACAATAAGGCCCAAAGGTGGCAATGAAGGGAGAGGGGAGCGTATTAGATTAGCTGCATAACTCAAACGAGAATAAACTGGGTTGGTTTAAGATTAAACTGGTTTAGTTCAAGATTTGGCCTGGTTGCGTACTATAAAGGATTTCCTGTTTGTTTGGTTTTGTTGTCTTGTACAGTATACATCGTTTTTACTCGAAATTAGAAACACACCATGAAGACTTGTAAACATACTTATTCTCAGTGAGTAATACATAGCCTGTTCTTTAAACAGACTGGTTAAAGCTGAGAAATATATATGCCTATACCTCCCTTTTGCGTGTTTTATTGCCAATCGTCTGAGATCGACAGGAGAGCAACTATCTAGGAATCGTTAAATGTTTACGTCTACGACAATTTCTCCCTTGAGCTACTCACAAATCCGAAAAAATTATTGTTTTTGAAAATTATTTGCTCAAGAAAGCCATGCATAGGAATGCACAGCGCATTGCGTAACTTGCGAGCGTTTTTTTAAGATGTCAAAATCGCTAACGCCGAGTCACGAAGTGAATGATGATGCAAAGGAGAAATGGCGCCAACCCTGGCATAAAGATTGTCTAATTGCGACAACATTATCTATGCGCTCCTGGTATGAGCCGAACATAAACACAGAGAGATCTGGTTACACTTTCGAGATCAGTTGACTTCCAAAGGTCACCAGCATCTCGTTTGAGCCCCACAAATAATATACATTCACGTCAGGGTCTAATAATTGCTGTTTGGTGGCCTATGACGTCATGTTTATAACTGAAATTATTTTTATGTTGCCGTGACGCAGGTTTGATTTCAATAAATAAACTGAAGTTTTAAGCTATGAATATCCCCATTCAGCAATCAACATGTATTGTTTTCTACTTTATTAATTTGACCCGAGGTTATAACGAAAGAAAGCGTATCTACAGTTATCATCTGAGAGAGAGAGAGAGAGAGAGAGAGAGAGAGAGAGAGAGAGAGAGAGAGGGGTTGATAAAGTATTTCCATCTGATTTGCCTAAATGGCTAGGATATATATATATATATATATATATATATAATATATATATATATATATATATATATATATATGATATATACCCCCTTTTTAATTAATATATTTCTAGCATTAACTGAGCTGTAATTGTCTCTTTACACCACCAATAAAAAAAAGTGAATCTACTTTCCACTCACCAGAGGCGATAGTAAGAAAGTGACAGGATCAAAACAGAAAGGAAAAGAATGCAAGAAGAAGAAGAAGACAAAGAAGAAAATGGCTTCACGTTCTGCCTATGTTTTCGTAAATAATCTGATATTTACTTATGGTAATGCATCCTGGAGTGACGCACCTAGCGGGTATAATAATTAAGCAGTGCTTTTCGCGTTGCATACATAAAGGGGCTGATGCAATGTGGTTTCCATAAGTCTTGGAGCTCCATTTCGGGAATTTTTCTAGTTTCAGACGGTATTGTGATCTATGATTAGCCATGGAATAGAAATATCACTTCTCCCTGAAATTTCATATGTAAATTTCTTGTATATAAAGGCTGATATAGACTAAGGCAAGGACAGATGGCATACCTGTCTTTAAGTCAGAGGACAAATGGCCTATTTACCTATGTAGATCTTTCCTGTCCCTGGACTGAGGAAAACATGACAAAGAAGGAAATGGAGGAAGGGTTCAAGGATTCAACAACAAAGGTAGTAGTGACTGATTTGTCTCCTCGAGCAAGAACGGTCACAAAGCCATGAAATTCAGAAAAGATTTTGGACAGAACAGAAATCTCCCTACATATTATGGAGCCGCATATTTATATCATCGCCTCTGTAATTGCTCTGGCTACACTTGGGATTCTTGGAGCAGGAATCCAAGCTCTTTCGTCTTTACTAAGACATTCGTTCCTTGACAATGTCTTAGTAAAGACGAAAGAGCTTGGATTTCTGCTTATCATTTTCCTGTGGTATTCGCTTATTTAATGGAGTCACGTGCATCTACTGTGATTTTTTACTAAGCATATATACATATATATCATATATATATATATATATATATATATATATATATATATATATATATCATCATAAACCCACGTAAGAAGGTGACTGAAAACCGGGACTTTGAACAAGTACTTTCGTGGTTTGCTCAACATTTTCAAGTTTATATATATATACGTATATATATATATATATATATATATATATATATATATATATATATCATATAAATGTACATAAATAATTCATATGGAGTATCCTATATATGAAAAAGGACACGATTCTCCACCGTGCCAATATAAGAAGGACAGCGCTTGAATACAGCTCAAATTCCATCTGCGTAATTCATCAACTGATATCCTTGAGAAGAAAATGTTCCCAGAATCTCAAGTGAAGGAAGAATGATTGACGAGATGAAGATATCCATAAATATGCCGATGTGCAAAATCTGGGAAGAGGATCCGGAAGTTCGTTACCGGTGATTGAATGACTCTAAGGACACTGCTGGAATCAAGTTCCTTAATATTATACTCTGTTTTTTTCCATCTGTCCACCCGCCTGTGGCGTTTGCGTATGGTAACACTGCGTCCTGGGCTTTAGATAGTTACGCTATGTGTAGGTTTTAGGTAAATAAAAGGATATCTTGGTGTACATTTGCAACTGAAAAGTGTTTTAATAATTTACTGTATGCGAATTACACCGTTAATATTCGAAATAGGATATTGTTATTATTGTTGAATGTAAGCTGAATGTTTCTATCTAAAGCCCGGGACGCAGTGTTACCATACGCAAACACCACAAGCGGGTGGACAGATGGAAAAAAACCGTGTATAGTCACTTTGTTTTTCTTTTTTTCTCCCTTCCCCTAGTGCACGTGGTAGTACCTGGTTCTGAGATATCCAAGATGGGTATAAAACCAAAAAATGAAAAAGAAAGCAAGTGTAATCAGGCAGAAATTCATCAGGGAAACAATACCTCACATGCATTTATTTGTATCAGTAGTGGCACAGTAGTATTCTGTGTGTGTGTGTGTGTGTGTGTGTGTGTGTGTGTGTGTGTGGGAGAGAGAGAGAGAGAGAGAGAGAGATATTTTGACGGAATATCTGATGTAAGAGAACGTCAAGTATTTGGTCGTCTACCTTCTTGCTAAGCTGGAATAAACATTTAGAAAGAAATAATGTTTATAATATTTTGGAAAGCATTGCTGCCACCAATATTTCACAACGATCAAAGTCCTGTTACGATCACTTTTAACCTTGAAAAGCAAATTTTACTGTAATATTTCCGTGATATTACGGAAACTTCATGGAATGTGATGATTACAATTTGCAAAATGAAAATGAATAGTGTCTATAAATTTGGAGTAGTGAAATAGTAATTATTTTGATATGGGAATTTGGATATATAGATGCATTGGTGTGTAATACACGCAAACACGTACTTGTATAGCGCACTTATGAAGGATATTACTGATGACAAATTCAGATGTTTACCAAATTGTTGCTACATTTCCACCCCGATAAAAAAAAAAATTAAGTATTTCCACTGTTTCCAAGTAGCAATTCCATTCAATGATACTTCGACCATTTTTTTTATTTAACGAAGACGTGGAATGCCCGTGTCTCCACACCCATTTCATGTTCAAGGCCTTTGGATAATGATAATAAGCCTTTCCGTCGGATTCCCGCCTGTTGCAACATGTGGCAGCTGGAAAAGAAGAAGGCGAAGAAGAAGGAGAAGAAAAGAGACCAGGAAGAGGAGCTAAGGAAATCTGATATGTCGACTGGGCGTCAGAGCAGTGGTCAGAAATGTGTTTTACTTTTAAGGTTTCACGTCCTTCTGTCATAAAGTCAGGAGGCAAATTGATTGCTTCATTCGATACCAGAAAAGTATAACATTTTTCCACACTTGAAAACTGACAAAATAATATCGTTTCTGTTTTCCGTAGAATTATATTCACTATAGCTGGTTCACTTAAGGTAGATTCATGGATGAGCCATATGCTTACGAGACGTTTGTTTGGCTGGCGGCCGCTGATTGGCTGGTACCGGGAGGCAGGCAGCTCCCAGCCAATCAGCGGCCGCCAAACCAACGTCTCGTAGGCACAGGTCTCACTCAAGAATCTACCTTTAAGTGAACCAGCTATAGTTATCTGTTATGTAGTAGGTGTTTCGGTTCGTGTGGATTATAACGAAAACTTGACCAAAGGTGGCCCTCGAGACTGGCAAAGAGAGATTAGCTTTAGGGAGACACATGAATGTGACTTTTAGGGATATGGGGTTTTTTAAAGAGTCCTTATCTTAGTTTCAGATGGCCTAGACAGGCCCTAGACTAAAGAAACCGCAATCGTACGCACCAACAACATAGATTTTGTTAACCAAACTTAATCATTATTCCTGTAAGGGAGGTCTGTTCTTAACTTGCAAGGTTGCTCTTGGATCCCGAAAAATAACAAACGACGTTTTTAGCATACTTAAATATATCCTAGTAGTGGTTTGACGTTGCTGAAAGTATGCCCGGATTAAATGTTTTTTTTTTTTTTTTTTTTTTTTTTTTTTTTTGCTTTCGAAGTGAATTCAATTCCTGAATTTAATCAGAAACATATTACAAATTCTCAAATGTTCTCTTGTTGATGAAAACATTTCGTACTTATATTAATAGTGGAAATTGTTAGATACCCTCAGAAAAGATAAATATTTATTTATATTTTATATATATTATATATATGTATATATATATATATATATATATGAATTTGTTTGGTATCACATCACCGTGTTTCATATACATGCATTAAGCTACAAATGTCCTTTTAATATCCAACTGGCCGAGTCGATAACATCACTGAAGTCCTGATTTCTCCTCAGTCCTCTGGGCGGTGGTTCGAACCCTCGAGAGGACGAAATTATTATCAACTAAAAAATTCCTTTTCGGTTAACCTAAATGAAAATATACTAATTCCGAGGTAGAGCGAATTGGATATTAAAGGACATTTGTAGCTTAGTGATGTGATAAGTATTTATATATATATATATATATATATATATATATATATATATATATATATGTATATATATATATGTGTGTGTGTGTGTGTGTGTGTGTGTGTGTGTGTGTGGGTGTGTATGTCTATTTTTAAAGTCTCTCTCTCTCTCTCTCTCTCTCTCTCTCTCTCTCTCTGTGCCAGTTGACCAGCCTCTTCTATTTGCGCACCCACCGTAAACATGCAGCTGTCCCTATTCACAGAGGCCTGGTCATTGTAGGTGAGGTGTTTCCTCATCCCAGAGGATGTTTGTATAGAGGTCTTCCTCACCGTTAATTCCTATTCAACTCCTTCGGTACCTTTTAGCAATCGAATACTTATTTCCTTATCTTTCTTTTTTACGAAAAAGCGACGTATCACTATATCCAAAAATCTTATTGAAGGTTTTTGCTTTACTATCTAGAAAGAGAACAAAATAAAAGCTAAAACACGATACCAATTTTCGTTGGAGTGGGCAGGTCTTAGTGGCGGCCTCTTTCACGGCTGTTAATATTCGATATCAACCAAACCCAAGCAACGTTCGTTGAAGTCTGTGATTTTCTCTATCGATATCCTTAGAAAGAACACATGAATATAGAACATTTTCTCTAAAATCTGATTTTGAAGTGAAAGAGACCTTCTTGCAAAGTGTTTCTCCAATAACGTTGTTTCAACGGACTTTTCCATGTAATGTTCATAAAAACTGACATCAGGAAAACATAACATCTAATTAAATGTTCTTCGTAGAACTTGACCTCGAAATAAACCAAAATATTCTTTAGCAATACACAACCTTAAGGAAGAGATTCTAGAAACTCTTCTTCTTCTTCTTCTTCTTCTTCCCAGCTTTTTCCCATTTTTATATGGGGTCGCCGTTTCGGATGAGCCGTTTCCATCTATTTCTATCTTGCACTTCTGCCTCATCAATTCCCTTCTCATGTAAATCTAACTCTCACACAGTCCTTCCATCTTCTTTCTTGGTCTCCCTCTCTTTCTTCTTCCTTGCACCTCCACTCCATAGTATGTCTCCCAGCGTGGTCCTCATCTCTCCTCAACAGGTGTCCATACCATCTCAGCCTCCCCTCCTGCACTTTCTTTGATACTTCCACCACCTTAGTTGACCCCCTTATGTAGTCATTTCTGATCCTATCCACTCTTGTTACCCCAGACATCCACCTAAGCATTCTCATTTCTGCCACATCCATCTTCTTCTGCTCTGCTTTTCTCATGCTTGCTGTTTCCGTACCATACAGCATTGCTGTTCTTACCACCGTCTTGTGAATTTTCCTTTTAACCTAAGCGGCACTCTTTTGTCACAAAGAACTCCCGAGGCCGCTCTCCAGTTGTTCCAGCCTGCCTGTACCCGATGTTTTACTTCTTCTTCCATACTTCCTCCAGCGTTAACAAAAGATCCCAAATACTAAATTAAAACTTATCAACTCTCCTTATTTGCTCTCCACCAAGCTGAATACTTGTTCTCTATCATCCCCCTCAGTGGTGGTACACATATATTCTGTCTGGATCTACTTATTCTCATTCCTCTGTCCTCCAGTACTTGTCTCCATCTTTCCAATTTCACTTCCAGATCTTCCTGCTCTCTGCACACAGAACAATATCATCCGCATACAATATGTTCCATGGTACTGTCTCCCTTACTTCCTCTATTATACATCCATCACTATGTTAAGATAAATGGGCTCAGAGCCGACCCCTGGTGTAATCCTACTCTCACCTCAAAACCTTCTGTCTCCCCAACACTGCTCCTCACTCTGGTAAATACATTCCGGTACATCTCTTGTATCAATCGCACATACTTCTCTGGCACCATCTTCTCCCTCAGGCTCCTCCATACCTCTTGTCTCGGGACTCTGTCATAAGCCTTTCAAGGTCAATGAATAGCATATGTAGGTCTTTGTCTTTCCCGAATTTCTCATATTTGCCTCAGACAAAATATACCATCTGTTGTTCCCCTTCCCTTCATAAATCCCATCTGCTCTTTACCTATTTGTACTTCTTCTCTCAGTCTAGCATCTATCATCCTTTCCAGTATCTTCAAAGTGTGGGACATCAATTTAATGCCCCTATAATTACCACACTCTTGGACATCGCCTTTCCCTTTAAAAATTGGGATCAATATACTCCCACGCCACTCATTTGGTATCTTTTCCTGTTCAAGGATCTTTATCATAAGATCGTACAGTATATCCACTCCTTCATCTCCTAATGCTTTCCATTAAAAATGGGTTTTTAATCATTTTCTTCTTTACTTTAGATAAATATTAGTCATCAGTCAAGGTCTCTAAATACAGAAGAGAAATATTAATCTTGTTTATTGGTTGATGTTACTTTTATGAAGTGGCGAAGGTTAAATCAAGTTTAATCCCCTTATTTACGTGGAAAGGTTGAAATATGCCGCATACGATATAAACATCACACTGTTCGATTCTGACATTGGATATTTTTGTGAAGAAAAACCACTCGTCTGATCCCACGAATCTTCTACACTATTCTAAGATTCTGAAACGTGTGGCGGAAGGGGATGAGCCAGAGGTAACATCCTCTAAAATGCTCTCCAAACGTCAGAAAATAACAAAGAGAAGAGATTGCTTCGATGAAGACCACAATATTTCCTCTGCCTACTTTATAAACCGCTTCTAAATATTACTAATTCATAGCTCTTAGTCAACTGCTAATCGCCGGGGCTTCCTGTACCTCTCGGAAAATAAATTGGAATAAGACCCTGAAAGCGAGAGATCCATTTTGTGCCCTGTGGATGAACGGCCTCCAGCCAGCGCCGCTTACCGGAAATGACGTCATTGGTGTCACCGCTGCTGGCGTGCCTCAGGGCGTCCGCTTGAGTCACTTTTCGTTTTCGGGCACCGAAGAAATTATTTGATTATTTCATTTTTGATGTGTATGAATAATTATTTTAATCTATCTCTTTCTTGAATGATCTTCGATGACACGGTTTTGTCGATTACATCGAAACCAAGAGGTAATCGGATCGATTTTAGACTGGTAAGGCATCAGAATGTATGCAGAGGCTCACAAACTGATGTCACGCGATATGCGCCAATCTTCGTTGATTCATAGGGAATCCACCTTTTCGGAGTCAGATAATTGAATGATTGCGGTCTTGGGAGACGAAGCTACCTAATATGGCAATTGAACGTTAGAGTGACAGAGACAGACGAGCTTCATGAAGACAGACATGAAACAGGAAAGTAAATAACCGGCTCTTCTTCTCTAGAAGGTTATCATGCAGCTGAAACGAGAAAAAAATAATAACAGTCCAATGTTCTAACTCGTTTCCTTTTCTTAGAAGGATCTTTGAGATTTCAGTGATCTATTTCCTATTGAATTTTGTGCATATTTTCTAACTTCCTAAAAGAAATCCGGGAAAAATAACTGCAATCAACGTGTTTAACAATTCCCTCTTCTGGAGAGACTTGAAGATTTCATTGACTAAATGATCACGTAAGAGAGGCGGGATTCAGACAGACATGAAATAGGAGGGAAAGCAATTAGTGTTTCACATTCTCTAAGAATGTTATCATGCAGTTGATATACTAAGAAAACATTATCATCGTTCAATGTTTTACCTCTTTTCCCTTTCATAGAAGAAGCGTCGATAATTCGGGATCTATTTCCCATCAGATTTTCTACAGATCTTTTTCTGGATTAAAAAAAATGCAAAAATAACTTGAACGTCTTAACAAATTTCCCTTCCACTGAATAAAGTTAGATAATTCAATTATTTATAATATTCCATTAAAAATTGTGCAAAAAAAATAATTAAATCAAAATAAATTCATGAAGCAATAACAACCATTGAACGGCTTATCAAATTTCACTTCCACAGAATAAAGTTCGAGAAATCAATGATTTATAATATTATATTGAAAATTAGGAAAAAAAAGGAAGAAACATAAAAAACTCACGAAGATCTCTAAAAAAACTCCATGAAAAATAACTACCATTGAAAAACATCTTTACAAATTTCCCTTCCAAAGAATAAAGTTCGAGAATTCATTGATCTATAATATTCCATTAAAAATTACGCAAAAAAAAAAAAAAAAAAAAAAAAAAAACTCCTAAAAACAAAAGATCAACCACCACCCAATATTATTTTCTGACATGTGTCCCTTTCACGCAGGGATGATTTCGCCAGAATCAAGGATGACCTCAGTGTCAGTCGAACCAAAATAACAGATAAGGGCTTCCGGTTTCGCCATTCCTAGTGACATCACCGCTGCTGTGACAACGCTGCCGTTGTTGTTATTGCCGGACTGACCGAGATAGGATAATGAGGGACTCTTATCTTCGGGGTTCATGGTGACCAGAGGGATTTAAAAATTATGATTTTTCTCTTAGCCCCCAAATTCTGGGAAGCTGAATGAGACCCTTTTCAGAATTATTAATCACGCTGTTATTGCTTGAGAGCGTCGTTAACACCCAAGTATTATGTCCTGCGTGAGGTTGAGAATTGCTGATCTCAGCTTTTTTTTTTTCTTTGTCTACTGTATATGTCTGCGGTTCAATAAGTAAATATAGATAATTAAACATTCCACGCATTGCAAAGTATAAGGAATTCTTTTAATTCATAAAAAATCCTTCATTCGTCCTTCCTTTAGATAATGATAACCTCGTCCAACTGCTTTCCGTCTCAATTTTTATTTTTATGTATTTCAACGCAGATTTTAACACTCTTTATGGAAAGCATTGAAATAAGTATATAATTTCTATTTCAGAATTTAAGTCTTCTAAATTTCCATGTGACGGAACAAAAAAAAAACAAATGTTGCTTAAGCACCGGTATGGCGTTGATATACCCAGTTCCATGATGACATGAAGAAACGTGACAGTGATGTAAGAATATAAATAAGCACACAAGTAAATTTCGAGTCAAATGGATGACGAATGAGCGTGGGCAGAAAATAGAAAGTGTGCATGTATTCTGGACATCATTTACTCATACTAACGCCATCTTGCAAACGAGGTAAGGAGAAGGACCACACGGTCCAAAATTAACGAAAACAAAGAATAAAAGGCTCCTATAAGGGGCTGAGAATGAAGTTAATGGTACTACATTTGGGCATCAGGTTTCAAAGGTAGATGTCAATGGAATATTAAATAACTACGCTGAAATTTTAAGAGTCGATGGCCAGACTGACTTTCGGTGTAATTGCCGCTTGCACCATGAGGGTTTGTTACAAGTTTCTAATTTTCCTTTCAACTTTCAAAAGGCGGGAGCTAACAGTATGCTCATCTACGATTAAGAGACTAATGATCGTAATTGTAAGTTGTATTAGTAATCAATAATCAATAACAACTTTTGGCTATATTTTGACTGATTAAAAGAACCCCGACTTTAAATCTAACACACGCGCGCGCAAACACACACACACACACACACACACACACACACACACACACCACACACATATATATATATATATATATATATATATTATATATATATATAATGTATATATGTATGTATGTATGTATAGATAGATAGATAGGTAGCGAGTGAGTACCCATATTTATGCATATATAAATCCTGCCGGCAGTCTCAATAAACATGGCGATGACTACAATTAAGACTTCCTAGCCATTTCCACGTACTTTTATAAATATGCATCCAATCACCTTAACACTGCTCGTTTCCTTGTTACGTGGTTCTCTTGAAGGTGCCGAATAACCTGCAGTCTCTAGTGAAGACCTGACCAGTCAGTCTCCCTCATACATTACAAAATGAACAATCGCTCAATTGCGCAAAAAATTAGGCTCTGTGATTTAATGCCCACTTTGACCTTTGACCCCCCCGTCCTTTGCCATGACCTTTTCCCCGGGTTGTTGGCACACGAGAGTCCGAGTCTGAAGGTAATGAAGAAGTAATACATCAAGGCACATGATAGAGGTTAGAAGAAATATTGCTAATTAACCGTTTTCTTCGCCAGCAACTCGTGTCCTTGGCTGCTGCACCAACTTGAGAGATTTCCTAGTATGAGCTTTTTAGCTTGAATTGTAATCATAATCGTTGCTTAAAGGTTAAAGAAGTCACACGCCTCCTGGCTGTCGAGTTTTACATCTTCGTTATTTTTCATTCCAGATCCTTACTCTTGAAAAGTTTGTTTACGTAAAAAAAAAAAAAAAAAAAAAATTAATTATTGAATTTACCTCGTCTTTAGTCTTTGTGCTCTCAAGGATCTGCAGAATCTTGCAGAAGAAGCTTTGAAAAATATTACTTCAACCTAATATTGTAAAACTGTTAAATATTTCATTAAATAAAACAAACTTTTTCCCCGTTGTCTGGCTTGTAAAAGCTGCCTTTTATATCTATGGTATTTCATGATATTTTAGAAAAACAATAGATCTGGGGAGACAATGAACTTCATAAAATCAGTTTACTGGAAAAACGTGGGTACTAAATCTTTCCCTATAGTTTGTCCATATCTTTGACTGATATGAAGTTTACCTTGTTATCGCTGCTACGGGCTGCTTTGAGAGCAAGTGTTTGTCCCAGCAAAAGATTGCATTAATCTAATATAATCAATTGTCAAAGCAATTTCTCCCACACGGCCGAAGAGTTTTTAGCCAAACTTGACATACCTGTTAGCCACCTATGTCCATAACCCTTGAAATATGGAAGGTTATTATCGCCTCCAAGGGGAGGAGGGGGGGGGGGGGGGGGGGGGGCGGGGGGGGGGGGTGTTGAACGGGCCACTGTGAAATTCTCACATTCATGTCTTTCCCGTGCTTTTACTTCCACAGATATTCACTTATCTCCAGTCTGCCGTCTCCAAGGCTTCATCCATATAAGTCTAGATTTTCCAAAGCTCCTGATGCCCACAGAACTTAAGTAATCTCCCTTGTGGCATCATTTCTTACTCTTCCCTGCCATCACATCATTGTTATCCTTCTTAAAGGTTGGTTTTCCAGTCCACAAAATCTTTTAGTCATAATTTCATTGTCGTATCATTGTGATTCAAGCCCGTATAGCAATACATATCGTACTAGACTAGACATACTTTCGTAGGTCGGAGTAGGAGCTGATTTAGGATGGTTATGTGCCACGCATTCGTTTAGCAATAACCTGAGTTTTTTTTTTATTGCTGACTATATTTCCAGTATCTTGAAGAGCTGTGAGATCTGTAGGTGAAGACGTAGGAAGTACTGGAAAGTTAAGCTCCTAATGTCGGCTTTCTGTCCTTAACTTTATTTAGGAAATACTAAGAATGTACCGATGGAGCATTGTTGGTCGTAATTATTGACGATATTTTAATATGGATGCTCTGATCGTTTAACGGAAGGGATGTTAAAATGCTGATTCATTGATGGTACGAGAAAAAAAATGTGAGGTATATAAATTTCTGAAATTTAGCTTCATGTTAACGATGTTAGAGTTGATTCATTGAAGTTAGGAGAAAAAAAATGTGAGGCATACAAATTTCTGAAATTTAGCCTCAGGTTAACGATGTTAAAAAGTTGATTCATTGATGTTAGGAGAAAAAATAAAAATGTAAGGTATATAATTTTCTGAAATTCAGCTTCATGTTAGCTAAGCTGTTGACTCTACATGATCTTGAATGCGGGGCCATAAATGGAGAATATCTGCACAAAAGCCACAGAAGTTCTCCCATACTACGCAAAAGAGGCCTCAACAGGTTTGCCTCGAAACAGGATTTCCTCGTTTATAGGAGGGCGTTTTTCCTGCCCCTGTTCAAGACCGAAACTGCACTCGTCGAACTGGAAGGGTGATTAATGCAAAGAAATGACTAATGTATAATATCTCTCGAGAGAACAGGTTGTTTCTCACGGCTGTGATTCAGAAGATCAGTCGGCACTTGACGTCATTAAAACAGCAGCTTCGAACGTCTTGTCCTTAAGTTATCAAGTGGACGTTTCCTGAGCTTCGTTGAGGTTTATTATTATTATTATTATTATTATTAAGGGGCAACTTCATCCGAATCCAACAACAACCGTTATGTTCATCCTGAAAGCCGCATCGTATCTTTGGTTAATCTTCAGGATCTCTTCAAGATCTTCACTTGTTGAAGAAATGAGGTAAATGAAAACGCCTCACTTCATCTCAATATGCCATATTTCGCATCTCTCTCGAGCAGATGAAGAAATGCAAATGAAGAAACCGAAAGCGTTTCCTAAATAAAAAAAATAAAAAAAAAACCGCCGTGACGTACGAATGTAACAACTGCAATTAAACAACCACTTAGGAATATTGTTCATATCCTAAAGAGTAGGATGTACCATACAAGGGCTCTGCGCTGAGTCACATCAATCTACGTTCGACGTAAATTCTGACTTGAGATGAAACAAGAGTCTTTGGGATATAAAGGGGGTAAACGGCCAAGAAACAAATATAAATCACATATAAAAGTTGGCTTCACTGAAACCATCGGACTAGCAAATAAATAAATAAAATATAATGAAAAAAGAAAAAATTAACGAAAGTCGTGATGAAGGGATGTGAATTGTTCTGAAGAGATTACATGGTGTTGTTAGAATGATTAGCTTGACACAAAAAAAAAAAAAAAAAAAAAAAAAAATTCTTTGCGTGAGCAACTAGTCTCAACTTTCATTTAAACTTAATTGATGGTGAGAACTGCAATGATGTTGAAACCAAGGCAGTAGGACATTTTTTCTTAGTTCTTAGATGATAACGACTAGATTTCAGCATGTCTAATGATCGGTTGAAAGCGAAATTTGATGAAGAAATAAGCTATGATTCAACTTTGATTAACGGTTCACAATCCCTCTCCTCGTAGTCTCGGGTGTCCTTCGACGAGTGTGTGGTTCGTTTCTTTATTTCTGTATCTTATGTCCTTAATATTTGTAAATCAGCCAGTAAACATATTTACGGATGCTTACATACAAACAAACACAAACACACACAAACCAAACAGCACACACATATATATATATATAATATCTTCTTATATATATATATATATATATATATTCTATATATTATATATATATCACTATATATGTGACGGTACTTACTTCTTTGCACAGATTTAAGGTAACGTGTGCCGTGGAGGCTGTACTTTGGAGAATTAGACTTATATAAGTTTTCTTACCTTGCTGAATTAGCTAAAAAAGGGTTCTCGTTTTGGATGAGAAATTAATTGATATGTTTCTTTGCATTAAGTTTATTCTTCGTTAGGGGTTCTTACACATGTTTTCCACCTTCTGAGTTACTGGGCCTCTTGGACTGTGAATTAAAAACTTAATTTGGCACTTGTTGCAATTACGAGTCTATAGGCACGAGGGAAATTTACTGAGTATTGATTGTCACTTTCACTGTCTTTGATTGCTTCGCACACCACACTTTTGCACCTGTTCTTCTGGGGATTCTTCGTGTCCTTCTCTGTTTGGGGTTCACTTGCCCGTCCGCCCACTGCAGTTCTCCCCTCAGTCTCCCCGGTTGTTCTCTCTCTTGGCTTCTCTGTTCCCCTTTTTTCTCTGCTTCCTTTTCTGCCTGCTCTCTCTCTGTCTCGCCTTTTTGTTCAGTTGAAATCTCCTTAGCCCCGCCTTTGGATTTTTGGATTCTGACTGGGTGTGGCATTTTCTGAAAGACTTTTTGTGTCTTAGTGGCTGCTAACTTCATACGAGACCGCCTTCCTGTCAGGTCTTCTACAGTAATTCGTAGGCTTTGAATTTGTATACGCCTCCTTCTTCATGTCCTGGCTTCTTAGGGGCGTATCCCTTGGTAACCTCATAGGTCATTCGTTGATACCCCTTTTGGGCTGTCTTATGACCAACATTCATGGCTTTTGATTCGTCGATACTAGAGGCCTACCTTTGAGAGGGTGGAGCTTTTAAGAATTTGGACTTGGTACCCTCTTTCTAACAACGGGTCATAGATTCCTTTTTAACGTATGCCAGATGGCTCTCTCTGACCTGTTCACGAAAGGAACGCCGATTAGTCATAGGCGCTAATGAGAGTAGTTTCCAATTTCTCGAAGATGCCTGGGCGATATCGCTGGTCACTAATCGCTGGTACGGACAGAGGCTTTTTGGGGGAGATGAAAACCAGATGTCTAATGGCTAAAAGCCTAATGTTTGGAGTAACAAAATCCCTTCGCTAAGAAAAATCATTATCGTATTCCCTTTCCCTTTTCTTCTCTTATTATCTGTTTCGTGCCTTTTTCTTAAGTATTATTAAGTTATTGTCTTTTGGAATAACGACACTGTGCCACACTATTACAGTCTCGCCCGCTACCTCGCTGACTCCGGACAGCGTTATCTAAGCTGAAGCAAATATTATACCTACAAGAGGACTCCTAACTTATGCTTCTTGGAAATCATATTGAAACTTTAACTCAAAAACATCAAAAGTGAATGTAAACATGAGCAAATCCTTGATTAAAGTAACATTCAAGGGGCAAACAGTCAAAATTGAATGTAAACATGAATAAATTCTTGAGTAAGTAACATTCAGAGAAACATAAAAACTGAATATGAATATGAACAAATACTTGATTAAGGAACAAATACTTGATTAAGTAATTAAAGGAATCATCAAAGTGAATTCAATTATGAGTAAATCACATTAAGAAACGTGAAACTGAATGCAAACAAAACTAAATCACCAAAAAATAAGAAAAACTGAAAGTTAAACATACATAAGCCCTTAAGTCACAAAGTTATATAAATGCATGGTAGAAGCAAAAAATAATGGTAACTATCCAAGTTTACAGTACATGATTGGTTCAGTCCTCAGTCCTATTCTATCTAGGTGGATATCGTCTTTCTTTATGGAAAAATAAATTTCGTTCTTCGTTGACGACACTTAATGGCTTCTTGTTTGCTGCGACCTGCTACTTGGAGACAAGTCCTGGGAGAAAATATCCTTGTGTATTTGTATGCAATAACAAGTGTGTCCTTGACTTCCTACTGAGATTGTGTATTGTGTTTATGCAAAATTTCATTGGACATTCTTACTGTAATTTTCTGAGTAACCTTGTACTTAAAACAATATAACTTCACTGCTTGATACTAAAACAAATTTGGCAACTCGGTTAAAGGAACCGGTTAGTGGTTAATACTTGTAGGTTTCTTCTACTGTGACAACAATTAGTAAGTTTTCACCAATCAATATCTTGTTAGTAAGTTTTCAACAACTACTATCTTGTTAATGAGTCTTCATCAATTAACTTCTTGTTAGTGAGTCTTCATCGATTAATATCTTATTAGTAAGTTATCATCAATCAACATCTAATGGATTTGAACAAAGTAAGTATATTAATTACCCCTTCAAAATCTTGATCATTTCTAAAACGAATTCTCTTATCTTAAAATCTCTTAATGTCTATCTTAACCCGTCTTATTTATTCTTTTACTTCTAAGAATGTTCTTATGGAACGATTAAACTTAATATACGTCTTAAAATTCTTATACTGCGCATTGAACTGTTTCTTACATACCCAAATAATTCCCTTCAAGTCAAAATTAATTTGAAGTTAGTGCACATAACTCCAAAAAAAAATTGCTACAAACCAACTAATTAAAGTAAGAATTGCAACAATAAAAGATTATTCCTAAGTCGACCGATGAAGGTAAACTTAGCATAACGAAATCAAATAAATACATGGGAATAATGGATGAATTAATGGGTTTGTTCTTCTGTTCCACTGAAAAGTGACTCTTCTATTTCTTAGGTTATATCTAGTTCCTTCTGGAATTTTTTCTGACGTCTCTGTCATTTCGGATTCTTCGACTTCTTTGGTTCTCTTGACCGTGTCCTTGTTTATCCAAAATTCTTCTTCTTCTAATGATTCAGCATATGTGGAAGGCATTTGGTTATTCATTTTCTTAACCTTTATCTTAGTTTCTTGTACGTCTACGACCTTGTATGGTCCTGTGAATTTTGTGGCTAACTTATAATTAATACCACTTCTTACTTCCTTCTTAATATAGACTTCATCTCCTTTCTTGTAGTCTACAGGCCTTAATCCTTCTTGATGCTTCTCTATCATATTCTGCTGGGCTTCTTCTAGATTCTTGTGCAATTGCTTGTGTATTACTTTAAAGTTTCCGATTCTTATCTTCATGATATCTTCAGAGTGGTTGGCTGTATTGGGCTGATTCAGCCATGCATAAGGTAATCTGGGTTCATATCCCATCAAAGCTTTTATGGGAGTTGCTCGAGTACTCGTATGATGCCTTGCATTTAATGATAAATTGGACTAAAGGTTAAATTGACGTCCCAGTCAGGATCCTGTCCTACTGTGTGACGCAATACGTCTAAAACCTTCCTGTTATTCCTTTCTACTAAGCCATTACTAGCTGGGTGATACGGCTGTATCGCTACCTTTTCTACCTTAAAGGCGTTACAAATTTCTTGAACTAACGAGTTGTTGAACTCGGTCCCATTATCAGAAATAATGAGCTGTGGGGCAGAATATCTGCAAAATATCTTATCGAAGAGTGCGGTTGCACAATCCTTGGCACTTTTACTAGTTAGTGGTACCAACTCTGTATATCTCGTGAGCGCGTCGGATACATACTAGTATATTCTTATTCCCTTTACTCGTGGTATGAAGATTAGTGATAAGATCAATAGATACTCTTTCGAAAGGAGTCTGTGGGATAGGATATTTCCCTAGTGGTACTTCCTTGTCTGTTCTTCCCTTGTAGCTGTTGCATATATTGCAGCTCTTCACATAATTACTAACATCCTTGTGAATTCCCTTCCAATGGAAAGTTCTTTGGATTAATCTAATTGTCGCATCCCGTCCTGGGTGAGCTCTCATGTCATCGTCGTGCATTAGCTCAATGACCTTGTTTCTTAGACTCTTAGGTACTAATCTTTTGTGCAGTACACCTAGAAATTGACCAAATGGATCATATTCGTGACACATCCAAATTAATACGCCATCTATGTCCGTTAATGCATCTATGGGACATCCAACCTTCCTACCTAGTTCGGTTAATTCTTGTTGGCTGTGTTTTCGTTCGTTTCTAACGTATTTGAACAGTTCCCTTATATCTTCATCTCTTTCTTGTTCCTTTATGAAATTTTGCCGGGAAAGCTCCTCTGTATAGTGCATGGTGAGTACATTTACGTCATTGCACATTGTTTCATTCTTTTCTTCTTCTTGACTTATCATACTTATACTATCACCTTGTGACACATATCTTGATAATGCATCTGCTACCTTATTCGTCTTCCCAGGGACATATTTCACCTCTATATCATAATCTTGGGCTGTCATGAACCAACGTGCTCTTCGTCCCGAAAAATTAGGGTTCTTTAGCATTTCTACTGCAGCTGAATGATCCGTGAACACGGTTATCTTGTAACCAAAAATGATATATCTGAAATGCTTTTAAAGCGTCTATATAGCTAGATACTCGATGGTCTGTTACTGAGTAGTTCACTTCTGAGGGCTTCAATTTCCTACTGTAATAAGCTATAGCATTATACTTATTATCTTGTCTTTGCATTAAACATGCTCCTATACCAATGTGGCTTGCGTCCGTGGCTAAAAAGAATTCTTTGCCAAAGTCTGGGAAGCTAAGTACTGGGGGATGTGTTAATCTTTCTTTCAGTTCTTCAAATGCTTCTTGCTGCTCGTCTGTCCATACAAATGATACGTGTTCCTTTAAAAGTTCAGTTAGTGGAGCTGATATGGTCGCAAAGTTCCCTATGAACTTGTGGTAAAAACCTGCTAAACCTAAGAATGACTTTACGTCCTTCTTGCACTGAGGTGTAGGATATTCCCTAATCGACTTAATCTTTGCGTCGTTTACTTCTACGCCCTTTTCACTTAGTGTATGCCCAAGGTAGTCTATTTTCCTTTTAAGGAAGTTACATTTCTTTAGTTTAAGCTTCAGGTTGGCTTTTCTTAATCTCTTTAGGACTTCTCTGACTAAGTCTATATGTTCCTCTATGGGTAATCTGTTGCTAATTTACCAAATCATTCTAGTAAACAGGGTGTACAATCCTTGCCTAGTATATCGCCAAACCTTTTATCCATTAATCTTACAAAAGTTACCGGGCTTGACTTTAGACCAAAGGGCATTCTTACATACTGGTATCTTCCGTTACTAGTGGAAAAAGCAGTCAAAGGTTTACTTTCTTCGTCTAGAGGGATTTGCAAGAATCCCTGCAATAAATCTATAGTGGTGAAGTATCTCTTGGACCCTATAGTGGCGATAAGATCTCGCATTGACGGCATTGGATAAGGATCATTTTCAGTAATTTGGTTCAATTTTCTGAAATCCACAACTATTCTATAAGTTTTGTCTCTTTTAGGAACTAGCAAAGTGGAAAGGACCATGGGGATTTAGATGGTTCTATTATTCCTTGCCTATTCATTCTTTGTACTTCTCTTTCAATGATTTCCTTCTGGGAATGTGCTACTCTATAAGCTGGTATGTAAATTGGCTTTGTGTTTGATGGAATGTCTATCTTTGGGGCGTTATTTCGCGTGTATTTTCCCAGGTGTTCGCCTTCATAGAGCGACTATATCATTATATTCGCACAGTAAGTCTATGAATTCTTCTCTAACATGGTGTTCCTTAATGTCCTTTGGTGTAGAGATCCTATCTTAGCTCTTCTCAGTTTTATTGTCCTGATCATAATTTTCTTCATTTCCTTTACGGATCGCTGCTAAACCGTTTCCCTTTCTACACTCGATAGGGTAGGAGTATACTTCTGCTAGGCCTATCTCTGTACCTGGTGTTAACTTAACCTTTCCTCCTCTGTTATTCGTAATCTGTAACGCTATTTTGCCATGTCTGACTTCATGTAAACTAGAAGAATAATGTATTCCATTTACTTGCGACTTTTCAGTAAGCGTGAGAATTTCCTTCCCTTCAAAAATTGGATTTACTGTACATTCTACCCACGTACTTTCTCCTGTTTAAGTCTTAATTCCCTTTCTAACTTTAAATAAGTGCATTTGATTTGATTCTAAGAGGTTAATGATCTGTTGTGAACTCGTGATGCATTCTGGATATCTTCCCTCTGTCTTATCCTTCTTTAAGATACCTTTCATCGTGGGATTCTCTTGAGTCTGGGTTCTTTTAATTGACTTGCATATTGGTATTCTAGAAATCTCACGACGTTGTTGATCACTAGTTGTTCTCTAGGGGCTATCATGCTTATCCCTTGTCTAGCATAGTTGGATAACCTATCAGCAAATGAGCAAAAGCTAATTGTATATCTCTGGCTACCAGAACATTTTCTCTTAGAGCAATTCTTCCAAGCCTAAATGGAAAATCTAACTGTCCAATTACGTGAATATCATTACCCTGGACGTCTGTGATTCTACAATCTACTGCTGTGTTCAAACTTAAGTGAGAAAAAATACAATCGATACACCTTTTCTTTTGACATTATATTCTTAGGACTACCTGTATCAAAGAATGTAATAATAGGTTTCTCTAAACCGACATGTGCGGGAAATAATGGTCTATAATTATATTCATTCCCTACATCAACTTTGCTAACCTGTGTAGCTTGACTTAGCCTTGACATTCCGGACGTTCTCTCTGTTATAGAGGAAGATTCATTGTACCAGTAAGCAGAAAATTTCCCATTGCGTCGTCCGACATTGACTGGACTGGTTGATACCCTATACTTGCTGTTTGATTAGCATATCTAATTGGGACGGAATCCCTATTTCCTCTAACTGGGGGAGATTGACTTTGATTTCTATCTCTGCCTCTCGACTGAGATCTACCTCTAGGAGCTGAAACAAATTTATTTCTGCATTCTCGAGCACTATGTCCTGTTTTCTTATGGAAAGGACAGAAGGCCATCCCTCGGCAGTCACTGGCATAATGTCCTCTCTTCTGACAGTTATAACACGTGACTGTCGAAAATCCTCCTTGAGAAGATTTACCTGGCATCTTATTCTGATTTCTAGATGGTGTCCTAGATCTATTTGGACCTCTTTCCTTTTGTCCTATAGCGACTAAAGGTCTGTATGTAGGATTCCCTTCAGGTCTTCTACCTAAAATTTTTGTTTCCTCCTCTTCAATCTCTGCTACATCATCGGATGTCTCCCACTTACGAGTCATCCTTGCAATAACTTCCGTTGGCAGGCTTCCAATCATTATTGCTAGTCTAAATATTTTTTTGACATGACTCATTAGCATTTTTTGCTTACCTCCTTCTACCTCTATCCAACCTGTGGATTCCATGAAGTTACCCCATTCATTCATATTGTTATACAACTGAGAGCTAAACTCTTGATAACGTCTTTCGTCTAACTTAAATTGACGCACTATCCTTTGCCAAAAACTAGTAAACTGCGGATCTCTTTCACCAACTGTGGAATAAACCTTCCTGAAATACCGTTTCAATTCTTCCCAATTCTTAAGATCTCGGTAAGTCTCGGAGTGGACGTAGCGTTCTAAGTCTCCTCCGGCTTCCAAATCAAGATAACTCTTGGCTTCAATAAGCTTTTCTCTATCTGTCCCCGTTATGCTATCTAGGCGTGTCTCCACTTGCTCTATCCAGTTTTCTAAGTTACAAGCTAACTGACCATCCTTTCTTCCGCAAAATTTAGCTATGTGACTAATTACATGTCCCTTATGTGTTCCCATTACTGCTGCGTTCGAATTCGCGGACTGTGTACCTTCCGGCATGGTTAAATTAATTGTTTGACTTCTCGTGAGCACAGGCGTTCTTACGTTCTGATAAGGAGTCGGTCTCCCTTTGACCATCGACTCGTTAATGGAAATTTTCTTAAGTACTGAGTATCATTAAAAGTATCAAAGTTATGACAGTAATATCCCAAAAAGAAAATAATGATAATGACAATAAATTGTTTTTATTTAAGTATTCGATCACTAAAATAAAATAAAAGAATTTTCCCCAGAAATATTCTCAAAGTCTTACGTTACCTGTAAGCGATTCTTAAATAACAACAAAAACCCTCTTAACTGTACTGTAAAACGATACTGAAATGGCCGTAAAGTGTACGCTAACGAGAGACCTCCCGTGAATTACCCACCCTTGTTATCCTAAACAAACAAAATACAAACAAGTAAACATTACACGACGTAACAAGTAAAAAGCAAATATTAAAACAAAAAATCAAAGTACAAGAATTCACAAAAAACGACCAAAATCACAAAAAATAACATAAAATGGCACAATCAAAATTAAAATTAAAATTTAAAGTTATTGGTTAGTAAATAAAAATGTTCGGGAAAAGGTCTTAGTAGCCGATTAGTTATAATTAGTAAAATTAAGAAATATCGTATAGAGTTTCGTTGCCAAAAAAAAAGTTCAGTGAAAATCTTTTAATCTCGAAATACCAGAAATTGTCTAACTGAAATGTTAATCGCGTAATTTACTTTTGATAAAGTTTAATGTTATGTAAGTGTGGGACATTTATTTGGACTTAACTTCTTTCGTCGTCTTCGACACCCGGGTTTACGTCTGACAGCTTGCGTTCGCCTACCAGCGCGTTGAATGATGTGTTGGTTCCCCCTCTCTCTCTCTCTTCTTTCCTCTCAGAGCAGGATTGCGTTGACGGATGCGTTTTCGGGATCGTTTTCTTTCCTCTTGATATTTTTCTTCATGCTTTCGACATCTTGTTCTTCTAGTGGAACGACTGTTCTTGTTCTTCGGAGTGGAGTTTTTCTTTCGCAAAGTGTGGGTGGTTGGCTTTTTTTTTTTTTTGGAGCGCTTTTTTTTATTGTTACGACTCGATAACTGTCTTTGAATTTGGGGAAGCACTGGTAACTGTCTTAGGGGAGAACTTTCTATTTCGAGTGGCGTGAATGAATTGAAATCTCTTATGCCGACACTAAACTTTTGATTCCGTTTCGCAGCCGCTGTCTTTAACTGTCATTCGCGTCGCTGATCGCCATTTCTTTGCTGTGTCTTTTGTCTCTTCCTATCCTTACCACTCGACATCAATTAATCTTGTCACTATATCAATCTTTATCTCATCGTATCCCACCGCTCTGCCACCAATTTATCTGTGACGGTACTTACTTTCTTTGCACAGATCTAAGGTAACGTGTGCCGTGGAGGCTGTACTTTGGAGAATTAGACTTATATAAGTTTTCTTACCTTGCTGAATTAGCTAAAAAAGGGTTCTCGTTTTGGATTGATGAAATTAATTGATATGTTTCTTTGCATTAATTTATTCTTCGTTAGGGGTTCTTACACATGTTTTCCACCTTCTGAGTTACTGGGCTCTTGGACTGATAAAAACTAATTGGCACGTTGTTGCAATTACGAGTCTATAGGCACGAGGGAAATTTACTGAGTATTGATTGTCACTTTCACTGCCTTTGATTGCTTCGCACACCACACTTTTGCACCTGTTCTTCTTCTGGGGATTCTTCTGTCCTTCTCTGTTTCACGGCCATGCCACTGCAGTTCTCCCCTCAGTCTCCCCGGTTGTTCTCTCTCTTGGCTTCTCTGTTCCCCTTTTTTCTCTGCTTCCTTTTCTGCCTGCTCTCTCTCTGTCTCGCTTTTTGTTTTTCGTTCAGTTGAAATCTCCTTAGCCCCGCCTTTGGATTTTTGGATTCTGACTGGGTGTGGCATTTTCTGAAAGACTTTTTGTGTCTTAGTGGCTGCTAACTTCATACGAGACCGCCTTCCTGTCAGGTCTTCTACAGTAATTCGTAGGCGTTTGGAATTTGTATACGCCTCCTTCTTCATGTCCTGGCTTCTTAGGGGCGTATCCCTTGGTAACCTCATAGGTCATTCGTTGATACCCCTTTTGGGCTGTCTTATGACCAACACTCATGGCTTTTGATTCGTCGATACTAGAGGCTACCTTTGAGAGGGTGGAGCTTTTAAGAATTTGGTACTTCCCTCTTTCTAACAACGGGTCATAGAATTCCTTTTTAACGTATGCCAGATGGCTCTCTCTGACCTGTTCACGAAAGGAACGCCGATTAGTCATAGGCCCGCTAATGAGAGTAGTTTCCAATTTCTCGAAGATGACTAAATGGGCGATATCGCTGGTCACTAATCGCTGGTACGGACAGAGGCTTTTTGGGGGAGATGAAAACCAGATGTCTAATGGCTAAAAGCCTAATGTTTGGAGTAACAAAATCCCTTCGCTAAGAAAAATCATTATCGTATTCCCTTTCCCTTTTCTTCTCTTATTATCTGTTTCGTGCCTTTTTCTTAATAATTATTAAGTTATTGTCTTTTGGAATAACGACACTGTGCCACACTATTACATATATATATATATATATATATATATATATATATATATATATATATATATATATATATATATGAATAACTTGATCACGAAGTATATAAAACGTGATGCTATGTATAAATAAAGGTTTTTGCCACGAAGGAAAAAATGAAAAAGGCGAGATAGCCAAGTACTTTCGGTCCTGTTCGGACCCTTTACTGAGGCAAACTGATTTTACAAAGAAAAACATAGTCAAAAGAAGGCTTAAAATACAAACTGACACTACCAGATTAGCCATAAGGGCGATTTTCCCTCTACAGAAAGGAGGAGCCCCCAGAGGCTAGCCACACCTTGAAGGATACCCGCAGTAAACAAGTGATTCTTCCAGAAAACAGTACATTTTGAAAAAAACAGGGGAGCATATACATTTAATATCATGAATTTTTAAGACCCCCCCCCCCCCCAATTTTCCCAATTTTCCCAAAAAAATTATTATTAATGAAAGACGAAAGAAAATATAAATATATATATATCGAGCAAGAGAAAGAGGGAGAGAGAATATCGAACCAGAGAGAGAGAGAGACCGAGAGAGAGAGAGAGAGAGAGAGAGAGAGAGAGAGAATAATAACTATATACATCTGGGACTAATTTATTAGTTGTTCATTTATTTTGAGGTCCTTCATAAACATCTTACAAATATATGGGTCCAAATGGTACATTCCCAGACTAAGATTTAGGTTGTTTTTATTAGTGATTTGTATAATTGCCGATTCCAGTAAATTTCTTGAAACATAATCATTAGATCTAGCAATTACCGAGGTATCACCCCAATTAATACAATGAGATTTTTCACTCAGATTGATAAACAGTGCATTTGAAGTCTGGGCTGTTCTAACTGAATACATATGCTGCTTAATCCGAACACATAAATTTTTACTTGACTGACCAACGTAAAACGATGGGCAATCCTTACAAGGAATTTTGTAAATGATGTTGTTATTTGTTACGGGACTATTCTTAATTATCATATCTTTAATGGTATTGTTATAAAAGAACACTACATTAACATTAAACGATTTAAATATTGATTTTATGGTTTCAAATCCACGAAAATAAGGTAAGCTAGTACATTTTTAGGCATTTCTTTTTCATTAATAGCAACATTATAAAACTTTTTGTGAGCTTTTTGCTAACATAAATCAATTAAATGAGGTGGGTAGCAGAGATCGTTTCCTATCTTTTTTATGTATTCTATTTCTTGGTCCAGATATTGTGGACTCGTGATACGCAAAGCGCGTAGGAACATAGAAGAAAAAATTGAAATTTTAATATTAAGATGGTGGCCAGAATAAAAATGTACATATGTTAAATTATTTGTGGGTTTTCTATAAATACTGAATTTGCATTGGAAAGATTCTCTATGTATTAATACATCTAGGAAAGGGATGACATTGTTATTTTCAATTTCAACAGTGAATTTTATGGATGGCACTAAATTATTCAATTTAGACAGTAAATCATTTACATCGATACCACCAGGTAAGACTACTAAGATATCATCGAAATATCGGTACCATTTTAAGGGGATAGTGTGATATTCGGGAGGTGTTGTCTCTCAAAAAATTCCACACTTATCCCCTTAAAATGGTACCGATATTTCGATGATATCTTAGTAGTCTTACCTGGTGGTATCGATGTAAATGATTTACTGTCTAAATTGAATAATTTAGTGCCATCCATAAAATTCACTGTTGAAATTGAAAATAACAATGTCATCCCTTTCCTAGATGTATTAATACATAGAGAATCTTTCCAATGCAAATTCAGTATTTATAGAAAACCCACAAATAATTTAACATATGTACATTTTTATTCTGGCCACCATCTTAATATTAAAATTTCAATTTTTTCTTCTATGTTCCTACGCGCTTTGCGTATCACGAGTCCACAATATCTGGACCAAGAAATAGAATACATAAAAAAGATAGGAAACGATCTCTGCTACCCACCTCATTTAATTGATTTATGTTAGCAAAAAGCTCACAACAAGTTTTATAATGTTGCTATTAATGAAAAAGAAATGCCTAAAAATGTACTTAGCTTACCTTATTTTCGTGGATTTGAAACCATAAAATCAATATTTAAATCGTTTAATGTTAATGTAGTGTTCTCTTATAACAATACCATTAAAGATATGCTAATTAAGAATAGTCCCGTAACAAATAACAACATCATTTACAAAATTCCTTGTAAGGATTGCCCATCGTTATATTTGTAAGATGTTTATGAAGGACCTCAAAATAAATGAACAACTAATAAATTAGTCCCAGATGTATATAGTTATTTTCTCTCTCTCTCTCTCTCTCTCTCTCTCTCTCTCTCTCTCTCTCTCTCTCTCTGGTTCGATATTCTCTCTCCCTCTTTCTCTTGCTCTATATATATATATATTTATATTTTCTTTCGTCTTTTCATTAATAATAATTTTTGTTGGGAAAATTTGTGTAAAAATTCATGATATTAAATTGTATATGCTCCCGTGTTTTTTTTTCAAAATGTACTGTTTTCTGGAAGAATCACTTGTTTACTGCGGGTATCCTTCAAGGTGTGGCTAGCCTCTGGGGGCTCCTCCTTTCTGTAGAGGGAAAATCGCCCTTATGGCTAATCTGGTAGTGTCAGTTTGTATATTAAGCCTTCTTTTGACTCTTGGAGGAATAATGGCTATGTTGTTCTTTGTAAAATCAGTTTGCCTCAGTAAAGGGTCCGAACAGGACCGAAAGAACTTTGCTATCTCGCTTTTTCATTTTTTCCTTCGTGGCAAAAAACCTTTATATATATATATATATATATATATATATATATATATATAATATATATATATATATATATATATAAACATACATGCTTAAAAATCATAGTAGACGCACGTGGCTTCATTAAATAAGCGAATACCACAGGAAAATGATAGGCAGAAATCCAAGCGCTTTCGTCTTTACTAAGACATTTTCAAGGAACAATGTCTTACTAAAGACGAAAGCGCTTGGATTTCTGCCTATCATTTTCCTGTGGTATTCGCTTATTTATTTATATATATATATATATATATATATATATATATATATATATATATATAATACACACACACACACACACAACACACATATATATATATAATATATATATATATATAATATATAAATATAATATAATGTGTGTGTTTGTGAATGTATGAATGTATTATTATCAATATAAACTGGCTATGACTAATGTTTTGTTTTCCCTGTAACCGCACCTGTTACGGGAAACGACTTATGAATAAAAAAAGAAAAATGAATGTGAGCTTGTGATGCAGAGGGAGCTCTAAATGGCACTTCTTTCCATACTAAAACCTTTTCACTGGAAAGCGAAGTTAACCAAGAATCCCAAGCGGTAATTCAATGTTAACATTCGGTTTAAAATATGGCAGAGATAAGCCTGTATTGTGCAGAACAAATTTGAGGTCTTATTCAGAGATATTCAACTAAAAAAAAAAAAAAAAAAAAATGGCTTCCTTCTCTAGCAGTGCGCAATTAAATCAATTTGCGTCGTCTACATTATGCTGAATTCACTAGTCGAAGCGTAAATACAGCATTACGCAATGCAATAAAAATTAGAGACACAAGTTAATCATCTCCCCATTAAGGTTTATGACTGCGCAGTCTGTGAGCTATGTCACAAATCATCCAAAACACTACTTATCAGGCGTGACACACAAACCCACAAAAGAAAACGAAATAGAGAGAGAGAGAGAGAGAGAGAGAGAGAGAGAGAGAGAAAGGTTACGTGTATAATAGCTTACGTCATATGGCACCACCACCGCCGCCGCCGCCACAGCAATTTTGATAATGACGGCAATACGCATTACTCAAACTGCGTAAGCTGAGATGATGATGATAATGATGATGATGCTCCACTGACGCTATCTTTCTTGTCAGCTGTGGATTGACATTTGTCTGTCTGTTTGCTGGATAAGGGTGATTACTGAAGGACGTCTGGGTGAATTAGGGAGAGAGAGAATATAGAGAGACAGAGATAGATAGATAGATAGAATAGATAGATAGAGCGAGAGAGAGAGAGAGAGAGAGATTATGGGACTAAAAATAGTTCGTATCACGCCATGTGGGTAAGTTCAGTGAGGCGTCTTGTCTGGATGTTTTATTTTTTTTTAATTTTTATTTTTGAACACAAACACAAACACACATACATACATACACACACACACACGTACTCATACACACATATTGACAATTATACGAGATCACATATATCTATCTAATGTGTGAATAGTATATTTTTGACATATTTTTACAAAGGCTAAAAATACAAATATTACCAGTTCAAATTATTGAAACGAGCACAGAAGCGGAGGTAAAGTACCTTAATCATTAGCAATGTTTCCGTTATATATGAGAGCAATATTATACTAGCTGGCATCTGACAAGAAAGGTAATATCAATATAATTTTTTTTTGCTACTATTAACGTAAACCGTCTGTCATATTCTCTAAAGATCTATTACAGAAACTCGTACTTACATCTGAACCTGTTCACAGTGTCTATAACGCCCCACACACACACACACACACACACACACACACACACACACATATATATATATATAATATAATATATATATATATATATATATATATATATATAGAGAGAGAGAGAGAGAGAGAGAGAGAGTAGAGAGAGAGAGAGAGAGAGAGAGAGAGAGAGAGATCTTTCACTCACATGGTTCCTCTTAGTCTACTTCTCAGTATCCCAGCCTAATTTTTCTTTGTCTCCCAACCTATTAATGGATTCTCTCTTTAGCAGATTATAGGGAATGAAGTCTCTGCGGAATTTGGTATTATCAAATTATCTACAAACGCATACAGAAAGATAGTGCACTTAAGCACACGAGTACATACACACACACACACACACACACACACACACACACATATATATATATATATATATATATATATATATATATATATATATATATATACACACACATATATATATAAGTACAAACACACGTACATACATACATATACTTATGTGTAAATGGATGAGTTTGCGTGTAGAGAGTAAGTCACTGCGTGCGTTTGTGTGTGTTTGAGAGAGAGAGAGAGAGAGAGAGAGAGAGAGATCTATTCTGCAAGAACCATATTTCAGATGCCGGAGAGAATAAGAGTATACAATCCCGGGCTAAGAAAAACGGCCTTGAGGTACTAATATGAGAAATAGTAGTAGCAGTTGGCGGGATATGCCTTTGAAACGGCTCCCTTAGTTTGGTGTGGTATGGTATGCATCTGCTCCCATTCGTCTGCTTGTTCGCGAAACCAAGACGAAAATCAAAAGTCAATTATGCTCGAAAGTCACATAGAGGGCGCTTTTAACTTAAGAGGCTTCTGATGCACACTTTTGCTTTATTGATGGCAATGGAGCCAAATATGTTCTCACGCACCGATGGATGCTGTGACGTTCGTGACTCTGGAGAATCGAGATTCTAATGAGAGTCAAGTGGCTCTTTTGCTTTGGCGTAACGTTGGATGCAGTTGAAAGTATTGTGTTAAAGGAAATGGAAACTAGGACAAATACAAGGTTAGAATACAACCGCCGAAAACGAGAAAGTAAAATGTAAATATGAACAAGAAGGAAAAGTAAATATGCTATCGATCAAAATGAAGATGGTGAAGAAAGATATGAGAATCAAATACAATTTTTTTTAAAAAGCCACTGGGTAAAACTTAATAAATAACGATGCTAACTCTAATCAAAACAACGACAACAATGAACTATGATACGAGAAAGTGAGGAGTTTAATTGACAAAAGTGAAGCTGCTGGTGGACCATCTTACAATACCAATTATAAGTACTATTTCCGTTAAGTATTTCACATCAGATTTTGCGTAGACGGATTTTTAAAACTACAGAGTAGTTAATATACATGTTTTTATGAATAATATGTACAGTTGTAGGAAATTCATTATCTCACAGTGGATTCGTTGTAACTTGATTATTAGTACCTAAATATTCCAAGAATAGTTTTCGTAAATGGTAAAGAAAATCAGAAAATAGGCGTTTATCCTCTAGGTATGTTATGATAAGTGCAAAGTCCGCTAACACTTTATAATTATTTTTATGTACCTACTGAACACAGTTTTCAAGGAAACATATTGTACCACTTAGTTATAAGTCGACTACACATCAGCGAGACGATCTACGCGGCACTTCAGACCGAGTTTTAATTTGTCTTAAATGATAACTCGTTGTGGCCACGTCCGATTCCGCTCAGCAAAGTTAAATACGGCGTTAAACTCCAGTTCTGACTCATGAAAAATTCTGAAAAAAAGCCAAATGGAACGAAAAACCAAAGAAAAGAACAATAAACAATAGAAAACGGGAAAGCGGAACGTACTTGTCCTGCCTGACTCTGCTTAAAATGGGGCACGGCAGCTTCTTCGCGGAATCCCCGGTAGGAAAACTGCTCAGCAGTCACGAGTGTTTGCGTACACACCCAGGGACGCATCATCAGTTCTAGTAATATTCTGTAGCACAGTCATGCGTCTTCCTGTGGACTTCCTTTCACATGTGGCATTCCGAGACTGACTCTTCAATTAATATTCTGTACGACTTTGGCATATTCAATTTATTCGTGACGAATTCAAATGTCACGGAAAGGACTGAATAATCATGGTGACATCAGCTTGTCCGAGTTTATATATATATAATATATATATATATATATATATATATATATATATATATATATATATATATATACACATATATGCTTACCTATTAAGTCTGCACGTTGTACTAAAAACTGTTTATATTGATTTGTAATTAAGTCCTGAAGACGCCTCAGATAGTACTTACATACATAAATACATTTATATGTGTGTGTGTGTGTGTATCAAACTACAAATGTCCTTTAATATCCATTTCGCTCTACCACGGAATTAATATAGTTTCATATATGTTAACCGAAGAGGAATTTTTTTGGTTGATAATAATTTCGTGTATGAATCACGGTGTTGTGATAAGAATTAATATATATATATATATATATATATATATATATATATATATTATATATATATATATATATATATATATATATATATAAAGAAAAGGATACTTGTAGAACAGCATTTTGCTAATTGAACTTTGAAAATATATTCAGTCAAATACTAAATAGTATGAATTCTAATCACGCTTAAAAACGAAACATACCAACGGAAGAATGCTTTTTGTTAAGTAACGTCAAACGAGGCCTGATCGTTTACGTCACTAAAGATTTGAAAAGTTACTTCTTCCCGACAAAAATCTTTTGAGATTTTCTTGAACGACAATTTCACAGGAAATAAACGATTAGATAAAAGGCAAGTCCTTTCCTTCGCTCTTCTTACTATAATTTGCAGGACAATGAGTCCGGTGAAACCACACACATACAAAAACACATTGACACACGCGTTCATATATATATATATATATATATATATATATATATATATATATATATATATATATATATATATATATACATATATATGTTACGAGATAAGAATCTCGTATCTTATTTGGTATGCGTGAAACCAAAGTGGTAGGCAAACTGATACACACACAATCTCTCTCTCTCTCTCTCTCTCTCTCTCTCTCTCTCTCTAAGCGACCGCTGGCATAGCCTTCGCTCTCTCTCTCTCTCTCTCTCTCCATTCTAACAGGTCATCAAATGAGAGTCAGAGATATGGAAAAATATAACATTTATTTAACAATGGAAAGATAATAACTCAAGTCTAACAGACTAACTAACTTAGTTAAACCCCCAATATTAAAATGTCTCAATCAGTAATTAGTCACATCAATTAACCCTCCTCCATATGGGACCCTCGGCCCCTTAGGACTCTCGGTCCCCTTGCCAGAATCGTCTGTTACAAAGACAGGAGAACACACAATTAAGCAGTATACGCACTTGTAATGACAAAGTCAATAGCTTAAATGGAATATGACATCTATACAAGGTAATAAACAAGCCATCCCTTTGGCTAAAGTAATATAACACTTACCCATCTCCAGCCCAGGAACTTCACACAAATAAGTAAATAAACTTTCGCAGGGCTATCCCCAGCATTCTGCCTTTCTCCCACGGACCTCTCTGAAAGTCTCCCCATAGACTTGGCTAATGATACCATTATCAACGGAAGAAGCGCACACGTACATATGAATGCACACTTCGTCAACACCCCATGTATCTGGTCGCAGCCAGTTTTTCAAAGGCACTTGAACAAGATCCCATGAACTCGTGAACATTGACCCACTTAACTATGCATCAGAAATGATTTATCAGCTTTCTCAGGTCGTTGCTTCGGACTGTCTCTATGGGTAATCTGCGCATTCCAAAAAGGTCACAGCACATCACATTGGCATATTAAATATATTATTAATTATAGCCCCTTTCATCTCACACACACACACACACACACACACACACATATATATATATATATATATATATATATATGTATATTGTATATATATACATATATATGTATATATATATAATATATATATATATATATATATATATACACACACACATATATATATATATATGCAATATGACAACACCGCATCGTGCTTCTAAGTAATCAGTAGAAGGATCCGCACTGATATTCTTGATTATCAAGACGAAATATATTTGTCGAAATATTTACAATGCTTAAAGCTTTCGTCCATCCTTCTGTGGAATTGATCAAGACCACAGAGAAGTGGACGAAAGCTCTATAAGCATTGTAAATATTTCGACAAATATTTCTTCTTGATAAACATGAATATTACTGTGGATCCTTCAACTGATATATATATAAATATATTATATGTATATATACATATAAATACAAATATATAAGTATATATGTACGTATGTATACATATATACAATATCATACATATGTATAAATATATAGTATTTATATATATATACATATATATGAATATTGATACAAATTTTCCCAACAACTGTTTCCTATTTAGTATCATAATGTCTGACGGAATATGAAAACTAAAGCCATCCTTTCCCAAATTAGTAGTCCACTGACTACTAACAGAATGCCACTAGGAAACAGGCATTTTGTGCACCATTTACTTCATTAGCAAGAATGGACTAACCGGTGAAAACCAGATGAACATGTATAATGACTTCCCACATATTCCTCGAGGTATATTGTTCTAGAATACAAATGTTTCAGGAACGATTACTTTCCCTCGATCACTGGACGGAAAAGGGACATTTCCATAGCGAGTCAAATGTGGTTGGTTCCTTCCTCGTACTAGCGAAACCGTGCGTGCGCATGCGCAACTCATAAATGACTCGCTAGGAAGGCAAGGCAAATCCATTCGCTTACAGCGACCCCAGTACCACCGAGTCGGGCATAAATAGTACAAACTCTACAGCAAGATCTTTCTCCAAAGGTTTGTATGTATGTATGTATGTTACGTTTAACAACGGCTGTCGTAACTAATCTCATGAGATTCATGGGAATCTCAACGTACAGGAAGGTCGAACTCTTGTGCCCACTAGAATAAGGTCATAAGAATTCATCTCAGACGATTTACATAAGACCCCGTCGACTCTGAGGAAGTGCTCCAGACATTTCCTCATTTGGAAGGAATATGAATCAATCCATTCCCTTTATATATATATATATATATATATATATATATATATATATATATATATATATATACACACATATATATTTATTTATACTATGCAATTTCTATTGAAGTCTTCCGCATTATTTGCAGTTTTTTTTTTTATTTAGACTTCGATTCAGTTATAATTCTGCTTCCTTTTGAATCCAAATAAAAAAAATGGTCTCTAGAAAATATGCTATTCGCTTCAATAGAAATTGTATAGGTGAGAGCGTTCCTAGTTGGACGGGTGGTTTTTGTGCTCGCCTACCAATCTGGTGATCCGAAGTAGGGTTCCCTTCCCGGGATCCCGGAATTCCAAAATGTGCCTCTTATATTTTCCGGGATTTGAGTTGATATCCCGGGATTCTTACTGGTATTATAAATTTCCGATGCACAGCTATTACAAGGAGTGGTGTTAATTATTTGGATAATAGAGAGAGAGAGAGAGAGAGAGAGAGAGAGAGAGAGAGAGAAAGATTCGCTTGCTCACTGCACAGAAATGACCGGTACCGATCTTGTACACTTCACGTCCCGTTCTAAGCCTCTCCTGTCTCTCCACTTGGAAAAGAATTAATTCTGAAACTGGACTCAAAAACGAAGTGTAACAGTTTGCTGGACATGTTAGAGCGATTTCTTGAGGTAAAAAGTTCTTTTGCAAAAGCCATGATTGACTGTGATATTGAAATGGACATTACAAATAGTGAATTTGGGGTAATACATGACTTCAAAGCACTCCAGCCAGTGAAAATAGGGGCAGAAAGGCTGGGAAACAGAAGTACAACTTTGCTTGGTTCAGAGGATATATTTTCATTCATATTAAAAGAACTGGATGAGCAGAATTCTCCATTTAAAGTTAAGCTGAAAAGTTCCTTATTCAAAAGAATAAATGAAAGGAGGAAAAAAGTTCTTGTTGGCCTTATGAAATATCTTCATTGTGGAAAGTATTATGATAACTGTGAAGGAGTGCTACCAGCATTGCCAGCAAAGTCCACTCTTGTAGATGCAGCTAAAAAGATGTTTGCAAGACTGTTTGCAATACCCAACGAAGAGGACCCAGGTTTTGAGCCATACCTGTCAGAATCTGATGATGTGGATATATCTATAGAAGAAATGACATTTGCCCATAAACTCCAGGCAGCAATAGAACTGGTTCACAGCATAAGCAAAAAGGAGTATGACTGCAAACATATAGGAAAGGAATTTAATGTGTTTGAGGTAACAGGAGAGAGAACACAAAATTTAAAAATAATATTCCAGGCCCTCAAAAATGTACCGCTAACATCAGTTGAAGCTGAAAGGGTTTTTCAGCTGCTGGACTCTTTATTATACAACTAAGAACCAGGTAACTGATCGCAGTATTGATTGTCTGTGTTTTTGAAGAGCTACTATATCAATAACTCATAGATAATGTTATGTAACTCGAAAAAAATTTCTAGTTTATTTTATGCAACTCCAAAAAAATTGTTTAATTTATGTAACTAAAAAAAATTCTAGTTTATTTTATGTAACTCAAATAAATTCTTGTCTATTTTATGTAGCTCAAAAAGTTCTTGTTTATTTTGTTGCTCAAAAAGATTCTAGTTTATTTTATTTTTCCAAAAGTTAAAACATACTGAAATCAGCAGGATTATCCTATTACAGTAGCTTCTAATTCTAAATTACATTGATTTAGTTTAAATATAAGGGTTACCAATAATATCAATGAAAACTAATAGAAGTCAATTCTCTGATTAATTAAATGAGATTAAATAAAATTATGTTTGATCAACCACGAGTATCATTCGACAGCCAAGTTTACTGCTGTTACACTATTTTTACACTTACTTTGAAAATGTGATACACTGTAGCTCTTTGAGATATGAAAGCATTAACAGAGCTTAGCATAAAACCTTTTACTAACACCTGATGCGGGAAATCCCGGGATCCCGGGAAATAGCCTGATTTTCCCCGAAATCCCGGGATACAGAAAAGTTCCTAAAACAGGAAACCCTAGACCGAAGTTCGATTCTCCATTAAGCCAACGCGGAATTAGATGAATTGATCTCTGGCGATAGAAATTCATTTCTCGATATAATGAGGTTCGGATCCCACAATAAGCTGTAGGTCCCGTTGCTACGAAACCAATTGGGTCCTAGCCACGTACAAAATATCTAATCCTTCGGGCCAACCCTAGGAGAACTGTTAACTAACTCAGTGGTGTAGTCAAACTAAGATATACTTACTTGTATAGGAGAGAAAATATGTCCAAACAGTATATACATACATACATACATACACACGCGCACACACACACACACACACACACATATATATATATATATATATATATATATATATATATATATATATACTATATATACATATTTCAATATAGGCTCATGATCCCGACGAAATAAATGAATGCAAACCGCGTTTAAAAGATTCACGTATGATCCTGAAACACATCCGGAAGATTTTATTTGCGCAAAAAAAAAAAGAAAAATAAATAAATAAAGGTAAATGTTAGTTCACATTAGTCTGCCTGGTTCTGGGAGCTTTCCGACTAGTCATGCAGCCCAGGGCAGAACAGGAAGCCATCACTTGAGAATAGCTGGTGACACGATGATTACGAAGTTTTTTTCTCGTAGGAGAAGAATCGCCCCTTTGAGGCTGTGTGCTGTAACTTGAGAGCCGAGAGAGAGAGAGAGAGAGAGAGAGAGAGAGAGAGAGAGAGAGAGAGAGAGAGAGAGAGCAAAGAAGATGGTTGACGCGGACGTCGTGAAAAAGTAATAAACGACACTCGTCCCTTTATATTTATATATCTATCTATTCTTTGTTTTTAAAGCATTGAAGGTCTCGTATGCAATCCAAGACGCACCCTTCTTTCTCCGATCCTTAGCGTTATGAATAATCTTTATTCCGGAATAGGGCCCATTCTTTGTTTTCATTTCATTATTCATTCTTCAGTCGGCAATATTTGCTTTCTCTGATCACTTGCAAATATTTGCTTATTCTTATATCTCCATGCCGGGATAATATATACCCTCCGTCCATAACCATTCTCTTTCGTTTAAAACCTGATGACTTACCTGACTAATGATTCACATTGGCTGATTGCCTCCAAAGGCAAGAGAGAAAGGAATCTGAAAACCCAATCCGGTAAACAACGGGTATCTGCCAAACTTAGGTCGGACGAAGAATTCGCCGATGGAAGGGGCAGATGAATAAGCTCTGCTTTGAATGATTAAGTGACCGCTACTTTTGAAGGTTCGCTAAAATATCTTTCTCAAGCATATACGCAACGCAAGAAAAAGAAGAAGAAGAAGAAGAAGAAGAAGAAGACGAAGAAGGAGAAGAGAAGGACAGGAACCGGGAAGTAGGAGACGAAAAATTTGGTGAATTTGATGACCGTGCAATTGCCGTTAGACCTGGAATTGTACTGTAGCTCAGTTCGAGAGAGAGAGAGAGAGAGAGAGAGAGAGAGAGAGAGAGAGAGAGAGAGAGAGAGAGAGAGAGAGAATACCAAATATGGAATGAATTTTCACTTGATTTCTAGGGTAAATAGATGGTATAATTATTCGGGATGATGTATCTAACTATATCAAATATAGACATACAAACAGACACATACCTGTTGATAAGCATATAGTATATACGTACGAATGTACATTTAAATGAAGAATTAATGATATGGCCAATTAGGTAACGAGCCGCGTCTAATTCCACAATGGAAAACCCAGCGATGAAGAAAAGATGCTTACAGGTGTGAAGGCTGATCAGAGAACAGGTATGACGGAAGTGATTCAGGTCTCGCCAGGTTGCTTCCGCCTACTACTAGATTCCCATTGGTCGATGCAGGTGCTACGTCACGCATCAACAACGCTCCGTATGACCGTAGTTGGCAACGGCTTCGTTTTCCTATTTTCTTACAAATATAAATGTGCTAACGACTAGAAAGCAAAGTCATTTCAGTGGAATACACGACTAATCATCATTCACTTAAGGAGGCTATACTTATTTACGTTTCTTTCGAAAGTTAGAGGAAATGTCTATCGTAAGCGAAACGTCCTTAGCCATTGCGCAAGAAGCGTCTTCAACACTGATACTACGGCCACATCCCGGGCACTTAAAAGTGCCCGGCCAAGGCTTGGAAGGTCAGTTTTGTGGGTACCTTGCCCAAGATAACAACACCTTTCCCTTCCTAAAGACAGGGCTCAGCTCCTTGAGCGGGGAAAAGAGAGTGCGCTGTCCCTCTGCAAGAGAGTGAAAAGAACTCGAGGAAAGTGTGAAGTGCTTCTTCGCTAAGCAGTCATCGTCATGGTTTACGGATTCAAGATGATCACCTCGGGTACCTTGCTGACGCTGCTACTGGTATCTCTGGCGTCGGTTACAAGGGCTTCTGTCAAGACCGAGACGCTGCCCTTTTGGGAATGTTCTTCAGGTACGTGAGAACTATGCGCGGGGCGTTACGTCATCAACGCTATCACACACAGTTTAGAGATGTAGTTAAATACCTGTATCTTGAAAACGATTAAAGGTAAATAGATATTTTGCGCGCTGGTAAAGAATGATCAGGGAGAAAGGTACCGTAAATTATTTTAGCGAATAAGGGTACAAAATCCTGGCTTCACGAATAAGTTATAGATGAACAGTATAGGCTATTCAAATTGAGACTGCTAGTCGTAATAAAAATTATAAATATAACTTTTCGATTCGATTCGAGCCTTTTTCAAAAGCTATATCAAAATTAACATTTTCTAAGTGGCATTGCCAAACCTGTTCTCATCTGTTAGCCAAGAGGAAAATGTATGCGACAATTATACAAGTGCCGTGCAAGTCCCTCGCGTCCCGTTAGGGTCAGGGTACTGGAATCCATCCTCAAGGACATCGAAGGACCTTTTCGCGAATCCTATAGTTGAGATGGAAAGGATTGCAATGTATCTCCATCTACTCTTCGTTAGCATTGTATTATATGCATGCATTCGGACAGAAACACATAAACGCATGTATTCATACAAAAACACTCTTTTACAAATAAGCAGTGTGTATGTACATATGCATATATGTATGTCTATTTATATATATGTACGTAGACATGCACAACTATATATATATATATATATATATATATATATATATATATATATATATATATTCGTACGTGTATGCATATATGGGTGGGTATGTGAAAGGTTGACCCTAATATATGTTATTATTTTCGGTGGCGTCGATGACCATAGTCGTTTTAACGCAAGTTGACGTTCAATGTTAAGAATGTCAGGAATTAGACAATTCTAGGATAACTATACGCGTCTAATACCAGGTCAAAAGGAAAATATATACCCAATTTGCAGCACTTTATTTGGCTGAATTTCCAATTTTACATGGCAGAGTGGTTGTGTTAATATGCACAGCATATGCATTCGTAGCCCTACGCTTATTACACACACACACACACACACACACACACACACACACACACACACACACACATATATATATATATATATATATATATATATATATATATATATATAACTCACGGCCACAAATAGATAGACACACATACACAAATAATACGCACCCCCACACACACATATATATAAATTAGTGTATATAAATATGTGTGCGCGCGCCCGTGTGGGCGTACATGTATGCATGCATACATGCGTAATATGTAAACTGAATAAAACAGTGCTGTTAAATTTCGTTTAAACTTTAAGTTGGTGTAACTTCAAATAAATTTTCGCTCTGAGATGAGCACTGTCTTAAAAGAGTAACAGTAGAGAGAGAGAGAGTGCAGCTCGTATGGTGATGCTAGGAACAATATTCTGAACGCTCCCGCTTGAGCATCTTTCGTATAATCGTTTAACATCATGGCACTAACGAACATAAATATATATGATATATATATATATATATATATATATACTATATATATATATATATATATCTATATCTATATATATATATATATATATATTATGTCTATATATATATATATATATATATATATATATATATATATATATATACATATATACATACACGTATATAAATATGGACTTTGATTATAAGACTTGACCACGATTAAAATTCAAGGTTCAAACATCTCGAATGCCAGATACCTCTGCAGAGCAAAGCACAATACATTCACAATCGCAACTGGAACGTTAGGCGGCAAAATAAAGAGAAAGTCCGCAGAATCCTACGCGCAGTTAAAGGACACCGTTCAGCTATACGGACGAATCGTAAGGAAGATGAAACTGCAGTCTCAGCATGGATGCCTACAGCAGCAATAAGTCGAAGGAAACGATTGGTTTTGAAATCTCGACCTACAGAGCGTGATGAATAAACGGCAGTAAACAGGATGCAGGGGATGATAGGGGATCATTTTATTGTTTTATTTTATGTCAGTCACCAGACTGTAGTTGTTAGCAGCTCAGGTGGTGGAATTTAATGCCTTTTAGGATAGGAAGAGGTGAGATCAGAGACGAGGATCTTTCAAATTATCCCTTTTTATGAGCATATATATATATATATATATATATATATATATATATATGAACACACACACATATATATATACGTATAATATATATATATATATATATATATATATATATTATATATATATATATATATACTCATGATAAATTAGAAAACTAAAAAAAAAATAAAATAAAAAAAAATTACAGAACAAGTCAGTCACAAGAGGTCCAGCAAAAACGATGTTACATTCACTTCCGTACAATCAAAGAATCTGCATGATGCAAGCACTGACATCCATTATAAAAAAAAATAGGGCGAAAGTAAAGAGAGGATGCCAGATTTGCAGATGCACAACAAAAGAGAGAGATAGAGAGAGAGAGAGAGGGGGGGGGAAAGGACTTCCAGGGAATAGCTAAACAGATGCAATATGGAAATAAACGTGAAAGAAAACTAATGAGGTGAAAGTGTCAAGGCAAACGGGAGAAAGAGTGAATGTTTCCCGCGGACGGGGAATTAATAAGAGCGGGAGGGGGAAAGCTTATAAGTGACAGGAACAGATCAGGATTGCGAGAGCCAGGGAGGGACTTCTACGAAAGGTGGAGCGTGCTGGCTGGCATAAAAGGCTTCTAAAATGAAGCGCGCTGGCATAAAAGGCTTCTAAAATGAAGTGCGCTGGCATAAAAGGCTTTTAAAATGAAGCACGCTGGCATAAAAGGCTTCTACAATGAAGCACGATGGCATAAAAGGCCTCTAAAATGAAGCACGATGGCACAAAAGGCTTCTAAAATGAAGCACGCTGGCATATAATGCTTTTAAAATGAAGCACGCGGAGAACTGTAAAAGAAGTGTAAAAGGGAAGGTCACCGAAGCCTTGATTTACGGTAAATGCTGATCAATATGGAGTGGAAACATGGCTGTTAGAAAATTATAACTGGTTTACTTAACGAATTACGTAATGAAAACATTTGACATTTTCTTTTTATTGAAAAGGAATGTCTATCCCTGCTTTAGGGGGTTAATCAACTGTTTCTTCCTTCCTTGGCATTTGTCCATAGAGAAATGAAAACATGAATAAGAGAATAAATTAAAATAAATGTGATAAGGAAGAAAAATGAGTTCGCACACGATATATATATGTATATATATATATATATATATATATATATATATATATATATATGTATATATAAATATATATATATATATATATATATATATATATATATATATATATATATAATATATATATATATAGTTATATATATATATATATATATATATATATATATTAAAACGTTCTTTCTAAGGGCATTTTCGTTATGTCTTGGGGCCGATCACCTGTTGCTATGGTCCCTCAAACTCTAGTAAAGTTAATTTGATGGGATTCCCAAGGGCAGGTCAGGCCAGACCCGTTTTTGTGAAGGTTGTTCGGCTTTGCTCTAAGGCAAGTTGGGATTCTCTCTCGTGGAATGTGCACTGCAATGCGCAAATATATATATATATATATATATATATATATATAATAATATATATATAATATATATATATATATATACATATATATTATATTATATATAAGTCATATCACATTTCCGTGATTCATATACATATATCGAGCTACAATGTCCTTTATATCTAATTCGCTCTACCTCGGAATTAATATATTTTCATATATGCTTAACCGAAGGGGAATTTTTTCTCGATAATAGATTTGCCTGGACCAGGGCGCGAACCTATGGATCCTTTCAAACCCAGGAACGTCAGTGAAGCGTTACCTACTACACCACCGCGAGAGGCTAAAGTTCATGTCGCCTCTCACCCTCATATACCTTTCGCGCGCAGGTAATTAGTGGTTTGGAGGACAACATCAACCCACCTCGACTCCGGTAGTGTTTGTAGTGCTTTTGACAGCACGTAGCCAATCTACTAAGTCATATCACATTTCCGTGATTCATATACATATATCGAGCTACAATGTCCTTTAATATCTAATTCGCTCTACCTCGGAATTAATATATTTTCATATTATGCTTAAAACCGAAGGGGAATTTTTTCTCGATAATAGATTTGCCTGGACCAGGGCGCGAACCTATGGATCTTTTCAAACCCAGGAACGTCAGTGAAGCGTTACCTACTACACCACCGCGAGAGGCTAAAAGTTCATGTCGCCTCTCACCCTCATTACCTTTCGCGCGCCAGGTAATTAGTGGTTTGGAGACAACATCAACCCACCTCGACTCCGGTAGTGTTTGTAGTGCTTTTGACAGCACGTAGCCAATCTATAAGTCATATCACATTTCCGTGATTTCATATACATATTCGAGCTACAATGTCCTTTAATATCTAATTCGCTCTAACCTCGGAATTAATATATTTTTCATATATGCTTAACCGAAGGGGAATTTTTTTCTCGATAATAGATTTTGCCTGGACCAGGGCGCGAACCTATGGATCCTTTCAAACCCAGGAACGTCAGTGAAGCGTTACCTACTACACCACCGCGAGAGGCTAAAAGTTCATGTCGCCTCTCACCCTCATATACCTTTCGCGCGCAGGTAATTAGTGGTTTGGAGACATCAACCCACCTCGACTCCGGTAGTGTTTGTAGTGCTTTTGACAGCACGTAGCCAATCTATAAGTCATATCACATTTCCGTGATTCATATACATATATCGAGCTACAATGTCCTTTAATATCTAATTCGCTCTACCTCGGAAAATGTGATATGGACTTATAGATTGGCTACGTGCTGTCAAAAGCACTACAAACACTACGGAGTCGAGGTGGGTTGATGTTGTCTCCAAACCACTAATTACCTGCGGCGCGAAAGTATATGAGGGTGAGAGTGGCGACATGAAAACTTAGCCTCTCGCGGTGTAGTAGGTATACGCTTACACTGACGTTCCTGGGTTTGAAAGGATCCATATGGTTCCGCGCCCATGGGTCCAGGCAAATCTATTATCCGGAGAAAAAAATTCCCCATTCGGTTGAAGCCCTTATTTTGTGTGTAAAATATATTTACTTATTCCGAGGTAGAGCAACGAATTATATATTAAAGGACATTGTAGGCTCGATATATGTATATGAATCACGGGAAATGTGGATTATGACTTATAGATTGGCTGCCGTGCTGTCAAAAGCCCTCGTACAAAAACACTACCGGAAGTCGAGGTGGGTTGTTGATGTTGTCTCCCAAAACCACTAATTACCTTGCGCGCGAAAGGTATACTGAGGGGTGAGTTAGGCGACAATGAACTTTTCTTAGCCTCTCGCGGTGGGGTGTAGTAGGTAACGCTTCACTGGACGTTCCTGGGTTTGAAAGGATTCCATAGGTTTCGCGCCCTGATTCCAGGGCAAATCTATTAATCGAGGAAAAATTCCCCTTCTGGTTAATCCCGCATATATGAAAATAATATTAATTATCGAGGTAGGGAGGCGAATTAGATTTAAATAAAGGACATTGTAGCTGAGTATTATGTAAATATGAATCACGGGAAATGTTGATATGACTTATAGCTTTGGCTACGTGCTGTCAAAAGCACTACAAACACTACCGGAGTCGAGGTGGGTTGATGTTGTCTCCAAACCACTAATTACCTGCGCGCGAAAGGTATATGAGGGTGGAGGAGGCAGACGTGAACTTTTAGGCCTCTCGCGGTGGTGTAGTAGGTTAACGCTTCACGTGACGGTCCTTGGTTTGGAAAGGATCCAATAGGTTCGGCGCCCTGGTCCAGGCAAATCCTAATTATCGAGAAAAAAATTCCCCTTCGGTTTAAGCCTATATGAAAATATAGTTCATTCCGAGGTAGTGCGAATTAGATATTAAAGGACATTGTAGCTCGATATATGTATATGGAAATCACGGAAAAAGGAAATGTGATATGACTTTATAGATTGGCTACGTGCTGTCAAAACGCAACTACAAACACTACCGGAAAAGTCGAGGTGGGTTGGGTTGATGTTGTTCCTCCATCAAACCACTAATTACCTGCGCGCGAAAGGTATATGAGGACGTGGAGAGGCGACGATGGAAACTTTTAGCCCTCCGCTGGTGGTGTAGTAGGTAACGCTTCACTAGACGTTCCTGGGTTTGAAAGGATCCATATGGTTCGCGCCCTGGTCCAGGCAAATCTATTATCGAGAAAAAATTCCCCTTCGGTTAAGCATATATGAAAATATATTAATTCCGAGGTATAGCGAATTAGATATTAAAGGACATTGTAGCTCGATATATATATATAATATCTATATATATATATAATATATATATATATAATATATATATCTATATAGATATTATATAATACTATATATATATACTACATATAGATAATAACAATGAGAGATTGTCTTCCATGAACTATGAAATAAAATATTAAAGAATCTAAATAGGCTTATCCACATCTTTGAACCTTCGTGGTCGATGGTTGACAATAACTATAGTTCTACGCCAATTCCCCCCAAATCCTAGAGACTGAAGACCTTCAAAAATTCCCATCAGACATCAACAAAGAATTCCAACATATTCGACCTTCGAAAGAAGCAATAAAAATAAATCGATAAACAAGAAAACAGAAGGGAAAAACAAATAGTGACGAAATGACCGATAGCTAATCACTAACCTTTATTTATAGAGAACCATCCCACATCCGGTATCGATAAGGGGGACACGGGAGAGGAGAGGACGTGTCGCGTCAAATGCGCACATAGTAACTCTGTTGTTTATTCGTTTCTGTATCAAAACAGGAACTGCTGAATTTACTCCCCCCTCTACTCGTGTCAATGCCTGTGTCTTGTAGAGATAGAGGCCTCGGTGATATTGACCTGCATGGCGCTTTCATTTTGTTTGGAATTTATTCTGTTTCTCTCTCTCTCCTTATTCACGTGTGTGTTTATGGGGTTAACGAAATGTGACATTTCCGTCTCGTTCAAGATAATCTCCGTTTATTATGAAATTTTTTCTCTCACATCTCAGTAGTGTCCTTGAAGAGAGAGAGAGAGAGAGAGAGAGAGAGAGAGAGAGAGAGAGAGAGAGAGAGAGAGTAAATATTTTGTTTCCTCCCAAGTATGGTGAGAAGGAAATAAATATTTTTTTAACAGCAAAGACTCGACAAATAAAAGAGAGAGAGAGAGAGAGAGAGAGAGCTATTAATTTATTTTTATCATGGAAGTATATATATACATATATATATATATATACATACCTATGCATACATACATAAATATAATATATATATACATTTTTCTTCGTGGCTTATACCTTTATATATACATACATATATATATATATATATATATATATATATATATATATATATAAGCATAGAGACTTTTCACTTTTGAAAAGACTCTAAAGGAAAACATAAGCAGATAATACATAAGACTCAACTACCATTTTGGCTAACTTCCATTTTCTCTCCCCCCTGCCACCTCCCACAGACGTGCCAGTGCCCACCTCAGTCACGCTGGAATGCGAAAGCTTGGTCAATGGCATTTGTCTTTTGAGGAAGGGACAGACACACCAACTCAAGGCTGAGTTTACTCCAGGTAAGGATAGATCACCGAGTTTTTGTTATTATACTCAGAAGATGGACCCTGTTCAAATAGAACACGCCCCACGAGGGGTACATTGACTTGAACAATTCAAGCTTCGAAAGGATATGGTGTTCACTAAGGAGAAGTAACTCAAATCAATTTTTTTTAAACTATCAATTAGGCTTTGTAATGAAACTTAAATACAAGTTTGACGCACTTTTTTGTTTTAATATTCTTTTAGAGTTTAAAACAGAAGACAGTACCATTTCTAAACTTTCTGCCTATCCTTACATATATATCTGCATCGTTTCAGGTGTCTCTACGTCAACCAAACTGCAAAGTTACGTCGCTTGGAAGAGGTGGGTCGAAATGCCCATACCCGGCCAGGACTCGGGTGCTTGCGACAACTTCGTTAAGTGCCCGCTGACCCATGGTACCCGGTCGATTTTCAAATACCCTCTGGAAATTCAGAACTTCTGGATGAGGGTAAGCAAAACCTTTACTATTATTATTATTATTATTATTATTATTATTATTATTATTATTATTATTATTATTATTATATACAAGTAGTATACAATATTACAGATTATAGCTGCATATTAATTAAATGCAGATAAAATCTTCAATACCATATTATCATCGTGTAACCCTCCAAAATGCATTCAAGTTGCCAATAGGTGTCTTCAACTTATTAATGGACAATTTCATTATCAAAATCTACTTCAGATATTATTACCATTACTAAAATAACAGTGAACCTCACAATGAACAAACTGACCTAATTCCTTTTTATCGTCCTAACAGAGGAGGTATCCCATGGTCTGGAGACTGACCGACGACGCCACTCACAGGGACGTGTTTTGCTTCATCATCAGAATACAGATCATTTAAGGATTCACATCAAAATCTCCAGATTGAAGTCCGTGTCCTTCCCCTCAGTCACTCCAGAATCGTTCAAGCTTTAGAGGATTTTTCACCTCCCACCGAGAGGCTTAACTCCTGAAGACTGACGGGAGGATTTTGTATAAATATGCAATGTTATTCTATTCGTTTACCAAAGTATAATATTCTGTAACCAAGTATAGCTATGGGTAAAAAGATCTTTAAGGTATCTCTTCCAATGAATGTGTGGACATAACATTTACGTGTACAGACGGCGGATCAGTGATCAAGCGAGCATACAAATATACCGGAATTCCTTGAAGATTACCGATGCAGTGTTATGCGACAGAAAAAATGAATTCCTTCAAAAAATGCAAAAAAATATTTAGTTACAACCAGATGGAGATTTATGGACGACGGATAACATACATTGGGGTCCATGCGACATTATATAATAGTCTTTATTTTTTTATCAGGGCAGCTTATATATCATTATAAAAACGCGCATACCAATATAATTATATCTATACACAAATACACCAAATACACAGTGTGTACATACCTACGTATGTACACACTTCCCGTGCTGCCATTCAGTATAGACATTACCTGAATTAATTCCTTTGTTAATCGAGTTGATTTTGTTTAAAAACATGAATCAAATCTCTTTTGGATTATAGCATTCGAAGCCAATATTAAAAGTTATAAGCCTAAATTGATATCGTAATTAGTTAGTGTGTGTGTGAGTGCGTATATGGGTGTCTGCGTGTGTGTGTGAGAGAGAGAGAGAGAGAGAGAGAGAGAGAGAGAGAGAGATAATAATATGAAGCAATAAGTTTTTATTTTCATCGGGCATTAATTAGCAGAATTTCACGGCCAGTAATGATGTACCGCTAGTTGTCAGAACAATGAAGAAAGTGAGAAAGGCGGTAGTGATGATGGTGCTATATAACTCTCCCAAACATCTAGTACAGATAAACGCATGAAATCTCTCGCATTCTTAAGGCCAGATAAGGCCGCGACTTCGTTCTTGGTCTTCAAGTCTAATTCCTTAACAATTCAGTAGCGAAGTGACCTTGCATGATAGGATCTCTTTAACTGTATATATTACTCTTTACATTCACCTGATCTGTGAGTTGAAAGGTAACCTTATGCACATTAGATCTCATCCTTGTAACCACATATTGATACTCTAAGTGGTTGAAAATATATGGTAAAATTATACAAAATTAAATGTATGAAGTATTTAGAATGTGTATGTTTCAGAAAAAACAGAGAAATTTCTGTAGTATAATTTTTTTTTAATAAACGCAAAAATATTAAAGACAGATTTTTCTTCTCTGCTACCTGATAACCTGGTTCTAGTTTACATGAAATGGACATTTCAACTTTTAGTAGAATTTCGCTCTTTTGTTTCGACGATCACCCTCCAACGAGGGACCAGAGTATATACAATTTTAAGAATATGATTTTAAGTCCCCAAAAAACCAAACATTTCTAAACCTGTGCATTAAGCATCAATACATTTTACGTCACTTCGATTTGAAAAGAAGTGGACTGTTCAATAATTTGCAATGGAAGTTATCACCCTCAAAGCTAAGCATAAATTTGTCAATTTTGCAAGCAATAATACACACATATTATATATATATATATATATAGATATATATATATAATATCCCGAAGGAAGTAGCAGGGAAAGGCATCCTCATTTTTTAACAGCTTATTCAAATACCGACGTTTCGCGACGAATTCCAAGTCGCATTTTCAAGGCTAAAAATATATAAAATTTGCGAACACTAATAACCAATTTGATTTAATTTATATAAAAAATGTAATGGCAATAGCTCTCAATAAAGTAAAAAGTTAAAATTCGAAGGTACCTTCAAAGGCAAACAAATTACAAGTACACTTCACTAAAATCTTAAAAACATCTACTTATACAAATGAAAGAGTAAGACTAACAAATTTAAGTAAAAACAGAGTGAGGCAAACCAGCTGCCCAAACTACGCTATGAACAATTTTACAGAGGACGTTTGGGTGTTTAACGACGGTACAGTCTTTTTCATAATTATAGATTCTAAAATAGTCAGGTCATTGTTGTTCCGCAGTTGGCCCAATACAGAAAATTCCTTGCTGTCTATATAGGTTTTACATGTTTTTGAATGATTACGTATATTAGATTGTTCCGGATTAGATAACCTACTACCTGTTCTATGGCTTATGCCCGTGTGGGAATCTATTCGAACCTTCAACAGCCTCTTCGTGCATCCCACGTATGTCCCGTGATCACATCTCGGGCAAGTGTATTTATATAGGTTATCTAATCCGGAACAATCTAATAAACGTAATCATTCAAAAACATGTAAAACTATATTGACAGCAAGGATTTTTCTATATTGGGGCAACTGCGGAACAACAATGACCTGACTATTTTAGAATCTACAATTATCAAAAAGACTGTACCGTCGTTAAACACCCAAACGTCCTCTGTAAAATTGTTCTTAGGGTAGTTTGGGCAGCTGGTTTGCCTCAGTCTGTTTTTACTTATTTTTGTTAGTCTTACTCTCTCTTTTGTATAGGATGAGGTTTTTAAGGCTTTAGTGAAATGTACTTGTAATTTGTTTGTCTTTGAATTTTAACTTTTTACTTTATTGAGAGCTATTGCCATTACATTTTTAAAATAAATTAGATCAAATTGACTATCAATGTTCGCAAATTTTATATATTTTTAGCCTTGAAAATGCGACTTGGAATTCGTCGCGAAACGTCGCCATTTGAATAAACTGTTAAAAAATGAGGATGCCTGTCCCTTCTACTTCCTTCGGGATATATCTTCTTTGAGCTCCAGCTCCAGCCCTTATGTATATATATATATATATATATATATATATATATATAGATATATATATATATATATATATATATATATGTAACTGGGGGGGATTCTTCCCCATTATTCATAAGGTAAGCGTGACACGAAACGGAAGGCAACCACACACAACATTACACACACAGCCTCTCTCTCTCTCTCTCTATCTCTCTCGGCAATCCCTCTCTCTCTCTCTCTCTCTCTCTCTCCAAGGAATCTCTCTCTCTCTCTCCATTCTAACAGGTAACGAAAATGAGAGAGTGGCATCATAACATTAACGTTTATTAACAACTAATAAATAAACCAATCAATCAAGCAATCCAGTCTTACAGACTAAATCAAAAACAGTACAAATGTCAAGTCACCAAAAAAGTCTACACCCCTCTGGGAATTCTTTGTCCCCCCGCATTCCAGATCCGTCTGTTTTAAAGATACAGAAACACATCCCGGTAAGTACACACACAAGTTTAAAGACAAAGTTAATAAAATGGAACATCTTACAAGATATCAAATAAGCCATCCCTTTGGCTAAAGCACTTCAACACTTACCCAGACAACCGGACACTAAACACTATTAATAAAAAACTCCCCCGCCGAATGCCACGGCATCTTGCCTGTGACTTGAAGCCCTCTATCAAAATCCCTCCCATAGGCTTGGGTATGAACCTATTAAAGGGAAGAGGCACACACGCACATACGAACACACAGTTCGCTAGCGCCTCACGGTTCTAGCTGCATCCAGTTTCACAAAGGCACTTTGAGAAGAATTCATAAACTGTCGTGCATTGACTTGTTGAACTAAGCACTTTTATCTCACGCCACCCCTAGAATCTCATTGTCAGCTACTCTCGGGTCGTTACCTCTACACTGTTCTCCACATTCCATAGGTCACAGGGAACACATGACAATATATTATTAATCACCCAAACCCCTAGGCCTTACAGATAGCTCGGCCACCTTATATGCTAGCCCCCGCCTAGCAAAATTGCTTATAACACAAAACACTGGCCGGCTTAAAACAAAATATAAGTAAAACTGCACGTCTCTGGCATTATAAAATAAAGTCTTATCACGCTTTAATCTCCCAATAACACAAGACGCATTTTCTCTCATATTTTCTGCATTTCTTGAATATCCCTTTTCGCTTGTCTGCAAGTAGCTGCACCTGTAGCAGACTGTAGCAGCTGTAGGAAGACGGAATGCCTCCCTCATTGTAGAAGACTTCTCACGGCTTCTACAGATCCCCAAAAAACACGCTGTAGAATTCTCTCGCGATCACCCACGTAGAAATTCTTGTAATCACCCTGGACAACATGGCAGCAACCTCTCTTCACGGCTGGTGGACGTCTTGCTGGCATCGGGGAACGACTTTTTCGGTGTTAGTTAGTATGTCAGTCAAGTCACTGGTCAATCTAAGAAAATTAACCCAGACATACTACTTCTATCAAACAATGATCTCAAAAGGTCAGAAATACTAACTGAACGTCTCCCAATTAACTCCCTTAATATGACTACTAAATCATAAGTCATCATCACAACTCCCAAAGGAAAAAAAAAACATCAAGTTCTCCAACTCAATTCTCCAAACTCACACATCAGCACACACACAACTCAGAAATCACAGCAACTCCACAGAATTCTGCACTCACATTTCAAACTCGAATGTGCTCACAAGAAAAAAAAAGAAAAGACAAAAATCGCAATGAGCCCAAGGAAAAAAAAGAATCTCGTAACACACCCAGACCCAAAAATGTTCTCTCAAGCTCTGATATTTGAACAACCCACAAAATCAGTAAAAATCTCCAACTTTTAACAGCAAAAACCCCTTTACTGCTCAATAATTAATTACAATGAGACCTTATGTCAAACTCCCTTTACTTAAGTAACAACCCTCGAAAAATTACATCTCCCAGTAAAATCAAATCTCCCGTCCAAAAAAGAAATGTTACTTAAGCTCAATCCCCAAATTATATCTCTCGTAGGGAAAGGAAGAGAAACAATAAAAAAAAATAATCACAAGTAGATTTCCCCAATCACAAAATACATAATACATGTATAATATGCATAACTCCCGCGTTTTTCCCCAAGAAATGCTCCATGTAAAGCCCCGGAATTTGCCAGAAAGCAAACTCTCACACATGCGCTTTCGTGAAATGCTATTGTCAACATTTCCAGATATTGCAAAAAATTCTGATCTATCACCATCAGAGGAAAAGAGTCAGCACACGGCTCATCATATCGCTTGTCAGCAGAAAAATCGCCTGCGGACGTATGCTCTAACATCAGCATAAGAATTGTCTAGTCAGACACATAAGTTTGGAAACTCATGATTCTCAAAAAAAACGTCTAACAGACACATTTCACAGAATTAACTCCAGGATATGACTAATGTGTTCAAAAATTTGTCTCGAAGACTTATTCTCTCAACATGACTTTACCCAAATTATATTTCTCCAAAAATAATACACTTGTGAACATAAAAAATGCACACATCTCCAAATGACTCGTAATGCAGTAATGACACTCGCCTCTAAATAGTCACGAAACCAAAAAAAAAGAACCACAGAAATCTTCTCTTGGCTCAAAAAAACTCCATAACCACAAAAAAAGGGTCACCCGCCAAAGATTAATTCCAACTCCATATATTTCACCATATTAATAATAACACCACTCCGGTTATAAAAATATTTCCTCCATTTGGTTAATAACCAACCCCCTTATATTATTCTCTCTTATTTCTCTAATAGCCACATGTCAGTAAAAAAAAACACCACTCCAAAAATAGAGAATAATCACCTCTATTTCGGCAAATACAAAATATTTACCTCTATTTCCCCAATACTCCATGTGGAACAAAACAAGGCTCCAAAAAATATATATCTCCAAAAAATGTGCACTCAAGGCAACTAACTCACATACTCACAAATATTGCCCCATAATCTCCAAATATGTGTCTCCATTTGCAACAAAGATGGCTGCAAAATAATTGAACTAAACATAGCTTTCATCACCATTATTGGCAAATATCAAAAATGGCCAAAAAATATATCTCCAATATATTATCTCAAAATATAGCTCCAAACTAATATATACCTCCAATTAATCTCTCCAAAATAATATATCTCAATTATATATCTCAATTCTAACTCAAATTCTCCAGAGAATAACTCAATGTTATAGTCAAAAACTATAAAAACTCTCTCCATTTAGCAAAATTGCTAAAAAAAAAAAAAAAAGGCAAAAACTCGGCAAATAAAACTGTCTAGAAAATTCTAGAAAAAATCACCAATGTGCCACAACTCATTATAACAGAATTCCCAACTCACAGTGTCTTAGCCAAGACTTCTCCATATGTACTACGACATAGGTCACTAGAAAACTTAACCAGTTTCCTATTCCTCTCACAAAGTTTGTCACAAATACAACAAGGGTATTGTGCAAGAAACTCACAATTTCTGGACACAAATATCCAGAGAAGAAATGTAGTGCCATTACGTATACATTTAAAATGCAAAAAAATTCTCCCATATATTTCTCTATAGCATCAAATAGCTAAAACACAAACACGTTCCCGAACAATGACTCTAAGTCATGAACTGAGATAAATATTCACACTAACTGGAGAGAAAAAATAAACTCAAATTCACCCAAGGTAAAAAAACTTGTGTCAGCGATGGCTAATTTCCAAAAAAGGAGAAAAGAAAAACAAAAATCAACGGCACTGTTAACTCTCTCCCGTAACTCACACAGGATGTCAAGCAATTATCTGCTGAACTCATAAAAAAAAGAAAAAAAACTAAAACAATGTGTTGTTAGTTCCTCCCAAAATCAAAAAAAGATTTCACCACCCTTGATAGCATTAAAACGCCCACGTATTAGTATATAAAAAATCAGTATCAGAAATATCACACAAAATCACCAAAAAAAATTGCTATCATCAAAATCATCAGTATCAGCACAAGAAATATCACCAATGTTAATGCTTGTCCATTCTCCAAAAATTCAGCACAAAATTCAGCACAAGTTCAGCAAGTTTCAACACAATTCACCAAGATTCAGTCAGATTCATCAAGATTCAGCAAAACTCATCCCCGTGAATCACTGAAATATTCTCCAAAGTTTACAAAACTCAACAATTAATTAACACAAGACTTCTCCCATTAATTCATCGTAATAATTCTCCCTGAATAATTATCTGTAATAATTATCAACTAATCTCCCATGAAATATCTCAAACTCCCGTAAATTATGTCTCCCGTAATGATAATTATACTTAAGCAAACCTCCCGTGACACATCTCAAGTATAATAATTATTAATAATAATAATAATAACTCTCCATAGCAATAATTCTCTTGCAAAGATCTCAAGTAAGGGTGAAATTCAAAATAGCTTACAACAGTATTGCTGAATCCTATGACATACAATTTCTCCAGCATACACCATGACATAACACCATTGCCACACAACACAGATACAACACCAATCATCGGCATCTCAAAGTAATTTCTCCAACACAATAAAAAAAAATAATCTGTGTATCCCCCTTATATTTGTGTCTTTCAAGGCACAAGGAAAACATATAACACATCCCGTGCATGTTAACTACTTTTCCCCTCATTCACGGAAAAGAAAAATCTCTTTTTATTTCCTTTTCTCTTCATCCAAGGTAAAGAAAATATCTTTTCTAAAAAAAGACTCTACGGGCGTTTCACTTCATCAACTTATCAATCAGCTGATATCTTAGCATCCAATGTCAAGGGCAAACACATACCCCAACACAAAGAAAAGAAAAATAAAAAGGGGAGTTCACCCACATTGAGAAAAAAAGTTTCTCCCCCCCTGAGAACAACCCTTCAGTCAAGCGACAGAACAGCCCGAGGCATACCAGCAGTATCCCCCATCTCCCCTTGAACAGTGTCTGAGGATCCCCTCCCAAGGTATACACTAGTACCCACCCCTGCACTATCTCTCGAGGGAGGCCAGTGGTACCCTCCATGCAAAAAACTATCCCCCCCCCCCTCCCCCCCCCCCGAGGGATACCAGTACCCTCGCAATGCAAGGCGCCCTCTCTGCAGAAATGTGCTGAGCCCGTAAAATTGTGGCCGCTTATCTAAGCACAGTTCACATGTATAAATACATCTTAATACACCCCTATGTTTTGAACAAAGACGAATACATACGTCTATTATAAACACGTGCAGATAAAGAAAACACGTCACTATGGGGCAAAGACAAGAAAAATTGTTGACCTCTTGAACCAATCCCATAACCCTGAAATATTTAAACAAAACCCACTCCTTCAAAACAATAGTTTAACACTCACCACTCCATAATGGGAAAAAAAAAGAACTCGAAATTCTCGTAAAACGCGCAGTGAATACTAACAACGACCGCCGCACGGGTATCTCGGAACACACTCGTCCTTGCACAAGCAAAAGTCATACTGGGTGCGCTCACTGCTTCTAGGCTGACTCCCTGGGAAAAATGCTGAGTCCAATAAAATCCTTCCCTCCCTTTAGCACAGTTAACAGACAGATATTTCCTCATTTTTCCTCACTAAGTAACTGAAAACTAACAGTTTAACGATTTTCCACAATCCCACCAAGGCTTTGTTGTTCGAAAACTATCGCTAAGCCATAACCCCTTTTATTTTCTAACTGGCCACCCATCTCTACATTGGCGTTCCTAGGCATAGAAAGAAAGAAAATCTTTTATACCCCCTCTTAACCGCCTGCCACCACTGTAACTGGGGGGATTCTTCCCCCATTATTCATAAGGTAAGCGTGACACGAAACGGAAGGCAACCACACACAACATTACACACACAGCCTCTCTCTCTCTCTCGGCAATCCCTCTCTCTCTCTCTCTCTCTCTCTCCAAGGAATCTCTCTCTCTCTCTCTCCATTCTAACAGGTAACGAAAATGAGAGAGTTGCATCATAACATTAACGTTTATTAACAACTAATAAATAAACCAATCAATCAAGCAATCCAGTCTTACAGACTAACTCAAAAACAGTACAATGAAGTCACCAAAAAAAGTCTACACCCCTCTGAGAATTCTTTGTCCCCCTGCATTCCAGATCCGTCTGTTTCAAAGATACGAACACATCCCGGCCGGTAAGTACACACACAAGTTTAAAGACAAAGTTAATAAAATGGAACATCTTACAAGATATCAAACAAGCCATCCCTTTGGCTAAAGCACTTCAACACTTACCCAGACAACCAGACACTAAACACTATTAATAAAAAACTCCCCCGCCGAATGCCACGGCATCTTGCCGGTGACTTGAAGCCCTCTATCAAAATCCCTCCCATAGGCTTGGGTATGAACCTATTAAAGGGAAGAGGCACACACGCACATACGAACACACAGTTCGCTAGCGCCTCACGGTTCTAGCTGCATCCAGTTTCACAAAGGCACTTTGAGAAGAGTTCATAAACTGTCGTGCATTGACTTGTTGAACTAAGCACTTTTATCTCACGCCACCCCTAGAATCTCATTGTCAGCTACTCTCGGGTCGTTACCTCTACACTGTTCTCCACATTCCATAGGTCACAGGGAACACATGGACAATATATTATTAATCAAAAACCCTCCACCTAGGCCTTATATATATATATATATATATATATATATATATATATATATATATTATATATATATGTGTGTGTGTGTGTGTGTGTCTGTGTGTGTGTGTGTGTGTGTGTGTGTGTGTGTTTTATAATATCGAAATGGACATGAAAGTGTAGGTAACACTGGTCGTGAATTTATTATTTAAAGGTATCCTTTAATTAACCATCAAAGCCTAATTACCAGCAAGAAATTCAATAACAACAGGTAATTATTCAATAAAGCAATAAAAGAGGAATGTTGTCTCTCAAACTTCGTGGAGAAGTATGAAGCCTTTCAATTTGTAATAGTCTACCACAAACTTGATTTAATTTTCTATTAATTACATTTATTCCGTTTTCTATTATAAGCACCGTAAACTTCAACAATTCTAACGGTTATAACCCGTGACGTAAGCATGGCCTGTTAAGGAGAACAAACCCTGTACTAGGTACCACTAAGCAGCGTATCCTATTGTATGATGTTACGTAGAATTATTAACTATATTATCTTTATTTAGCTCCACGGCGAACTGTGCGTATTTGAACACACTGCCACCCAACAAATCTTCGGGTGGAAATGTTTCATAAACAGAATTGCTTTTGTAATAAAAGATTAACGAAGAGAACAATCGAAAGCGGTCAGTTTTAAATTATTTCTTGAGCTGAGGTGTGATTTTAGCCATATAGTAGGCATATTTTGATTCATTATAATTCATTGGAATTATTTCATAACCCTGACTTTATAGCTGATATATCTTTTTTTTTTCAGCAAAACAAGTTGACACTATTTCTTTGCTTCTTTTTGGTTAACGAAGGATCACACTGAATAACTGAAATATCATCATCACCATGAACGGCGTGTGAAGCAAACTACTGTGAAATTGTGCCACTCATTATTTCCTGTACTATATCTCTCGTCTCATTTCCAATCTGTCGCATTGCTATCCAATAAGATCTGGGTCTTGCAACTATTCTGATGACCAAAGGAATCCCAATCATACACTATTTCCCAGGGCGGAGACAGAATCTAATTGTTGGTTTCCTCATACATTCACCACACTGGGGCGATTGTCATCCTATTGCCTTCACCACAGTGGGGTGAGGATTACCCTAATGCTTTCACAACAACGGGGTGAGGATACCCTAATGCCTTCACCACACAGGGCTGAGTATTACCACAATGCCTTCACAACAATGGGGTGAGGATACCCTAATGCCTTCACCACATTGGGGTGAGGATTACTCTGTTGCCTACACCACAAAGGGGTGAGCATTACCTTAATACCTTCACCACACAGAGGTGAGGATTACTCTCCTGCCTTCACCACACTTAGTGAAGATTAACCTGACATCTTTACCACAAAGGGAGGAAGGAGGATTCATTTGATGCCTTCACCACAATGGGGTGAGGAAAACTCAAAAAACGCCTTCACTACAAGTGGGATGAGGAAAACTCGGATGCCTTCACCACAAGTGGGAAGAGGAACAATTGGACACCTTCACCATAGGTGGGGTGAGGAACACGCAGATACCTTCACCATAAGTGGGGTGAGGAAGGACATTGCATCACCCTTCACCATAAGTGGGGTTTGAGGAACATTGCACATCTTCACCATAAGTGGGGTGAGCAAATATTGGACACCTTCACCATAAGTGGGGTTAGCAAATATTGGACACCTTCACCATAAGTTGGGGTTAGCAAATATTGGACCTGGTGGGGTGGAGCTTAATTGGACACCTTCACCATAGTGGGGTGAGCAAATATTGACACCTTCACCATAAGTGGGGTGAGCAAATATTGGACAACCTTCACCATAAGTGGGGTGAGCAATTATTGGACCAACCTTCACCATAAGTGGGGTGAGCAAATTATTGAGGACTCTTCACCCATTAGGTGGGGGGAGCATTATTGGGACACCTTCACGACATAAGTGGGGTGAGCATTATTGGACAAAACCTTCACCATTAAGGTGGGGTGAGGAAACATTGCCAACACCTTCACCATAAGTGGGGTGGAGGAACAATTTGCACACTTCACCTCATTAATTGTGGGGGGAGGGAACAATTGCACACCTTCACCATAAGTTGGGGTGGAGGAAATTGCACATCTTCACCATTAAGTGGGGTGGAGGAACAATTGCCACACCTTCACCATAAGTTGGGGTGAGAACAATTGCACACCTTCACCATAAGTGGGGTGAGGAACAATGCACACCTTCACCAAATAAGTGGGGTGAGGAACAATTGCACATCTTTCACCATAAGTGGGGTGAGGAACGGAATTCGACACCATTCACCATAAGTGGGGGTTAGCACAACCTTATTGACAAACCTTCACCATAATGTGGGGAGGAACAATTGCACATCTTCCCCATAATGTGGGCGGAAACCATTGCCACATCAATTGCACATCTTCACCATAAGTGGGGTTGAGGTTAAACAATTGCACATCTTCACCATAACGTGGGGTGAGGAACAATTGCAACACTTCACCATTAAGTGGGGTGAGGAAACAATTGACAAATCAACCTTCACCATAAGTTGGGGTGAGGAAACAATTGCACACCTTCACCAGTAAGTGGGGTGAGGAACAATTGGCAGCACCATCAAAATCACCATAAGTGGGGTGAAGAACAATTTAGGGGCACACCGTTCACCATAAGTGGGGTGAGGACAATTGCCATGCTTCCCATAAGTGGGGGTGAGGAACAATTGCACACCTTTCAACCAAAAATTGGGGTGAGGAACAATTGCACATTTCACCATAAGTGGGGTGAGGAAACAATTCACATCCTTCAACCTAAGTGGGGTGAGGACAATTGGCACATCTTTCACCATAAGTGGGTAGCAAATATTGACACCTTCACCATAAGTGGGGTGAGGAACAATTGCACATCTTCACCATAAGTGGGGTGAGGAACATGGTTTTTTTTTTTTTTGCACACCTTCACCATAAGTGGGGTTAGCAAATATTGTACAACCTTCCCTAAGTGGGTGAGGAACCAATTGCAACACCTTCACATAAGGGGTGGGGTGAGGAAGCCATTGCACATCTTCACCATCAAGTGGGGTGAGGAAAAGCAATTGCACACCTTCACCAATAAGTTGGGGTTGAGGAACAATTGGACAATCTTCAACCATTAAGGTGGGGTGGGAACCAATTGCCACACCTTCACCATAAGTGGGGTGAGGAACAATTGCACCCTTCACCTAAGGGGAGGGGTGAGGAAAAACAATTGCACACCTTCACCATTAAGTGGGGTGAGGAACAATTGCCACGACCTTCAAACCATTAAGTGGGGTGAGGAAAATTGCAACACCAATTCACCATAAGTGGGGTTAGCAAAATATTGGCAACACCTTCACCATAAGTGGGGTTTTGAGGAACAATTGCAGCATCTTTCCCACCATAAGTTGGGGAGGTGGGAGGGACAATTGGCACACCTTCTTCCCCATAAGTGGGGTGAGGAACAATTTGCACATCTTCACCATAAGTGGGGTAGGAACAATTGGCACACCTTCACCATAAGTGGGGTGAGGAACAATTTGCACATCTTACACCAATAAGTGGGGTTGATGAGCAAATTGCACACCTTCACTAACCATAATTTGGGGGTGAGGAACAATTGCCCACATTCTTCAACCATAAGTGGGGATCGTGAAGGAAACGAACTTCTGCACATCCTTCACCATAAGTGGGGGTTAGCAAATATTGGAACACGCTTCCACCATTAAAGTTGGGGTTTTTGAGGAACAAGTTGCACATCATTCAACCATAAGTGGGGTGAGGAACAATTTGCACCCATTCTTCAACCATTAAAGTGGGGTTTAGCAAATACTTGGACCCCACCTTATTCCACCATAAGTGGGGTGAGGACACAATTGGCAAACAATTTGCTTAACCATAAAGTGGGGTGAGGAACAATTGCACCACCTTCCCAATAAGTGGGGTTAGCCAAATATTGGACACCTTCACCGTAAGTGGGGGCGGGTTTGAGGAAACAAATTGTTCGACATCCTTCAACCATAACGTGGGGTTTTGCGGAACAATTGGCCACACCTTCAACCATAAGTGGGGTGGAGGAACCAATTGCACATCTTCAACCATAAGTGGGGCTGAGGAACAATTTGCAGCATCCTTCACCGCATAAGTGGGGTTGAGGCAAAATATTGGACACCCCTTCACATAAGTGGGGTGTGAGGAACAATGTGCATCATCTTCTCAAACCATGTGAAGTGGGGTTGGGTTAAGCAAATTATTGGGCACACCTTTCAACCATAAACGTGGGGTGAGGAAACAATTGCACATCTTCACCGCATAACGTGGGGGTGCGGCAACAATTGCAACATTCTTCACCATAATGGGGGGTTTACGCAAATATTGGACACTTCACCTAAGTGGGGTAAAACAAATAGCACCTTCACCATAAGGTGGGGTTTAGCAAATTATTGGACACCTTCACCATAAGGGTGGGGAACAATTGGCCACATCCTTTCACCATAAAGTGGGGTGAGGAACAAATGCAACATCTCACCATAAGTGGGGTGAGGAACAATTGCACATCTTCACCATTAAGTGGGGTGAGGAACAATTGCACACCTTCACCATAAGTGGGGGAGGAAACATTGCACATCTTCACCATAAGTGGGGGTGAGGAACAATTGCACACCTCAACCATTAAAATGGGGTGAGGGAACAATTGCCACTCTTCACCATAAGTGGGGTGAGGACATTGACAACTTTCATAAGTGGGGTGAGGAACAATTGCAACATCTTCACCATAAGTGGGGTTAGCAAATATTGGACACCTTCACCATAAGTGGGGTTGAGGCCATCAATTGCACATCCTTCACCATAAGTGGGGTTAGCAAATATTGGAGACACGCTTCACCATAAGTGGGGTTAGCAAATATTTGGACACCTTCACCATAAGTGGGGTTTAGCAAAAAATATTGGGACACCTTCACCAAAAAGTGGGGTGAGGAACAATTGCCACATCTTCCCCATAAGTGGGGTGAGGAACAATTGCACATCTTCACCATAAGTGGGGTGAGGAACAATTGCACATCTTCACCATAAGTGGGGTGAGGAACAATTGCACATCTTCACCATAAGTGGGGTGAGGAACAATTGCACACCTTCACCATAAGTGGGGTTGAGGAATTCAATTGCACATCTTCACCATAAGTGGGGTGTTAAGGAACAATTGCACATTCCTTCCACCATAAGTGGGGTTAGCAAATGAAATTGGACACCTTCACCGATCAAAGTGGGGTGAGGAACAATATTTGCACATCTTCACCATAAGTGGGGTTAGCAAATATTGGACACCTTCACCATAAGTGGGGTTAGCAAATATTGGACACCTTCACCATAAGTGGGGTTAGCAAATATTGGACACCTTCACCATAAGTGGGGTGAGGAACAATTGCACATCTTCACCATAAGTGGGGTGAGGAACAATTGCACATCTTCACCATAAGTGGGGTGAGGAATTGCAACATCTTCAACCATAAGTGGGGTTGCAGGAACAATTGCACATCTTCACCTATAAGTTGGGGTGAAGGGAACAATTGCAACATGTTCATTAAGTGGGGTGGGAACATGGCAACCATTCTTTCACCACATAAGTGGGGTGCGGACATTGGCAATTGCACATCTTCACCATAAGTGGGGTGAGGATTACAATTGCACATCTTGTCACCATAAGTGGAGTGAGGAACAATTGCACACCTTCACCATAAGTGGGGTGAGGAACAATTGCACATCTTCACCATAAGTGGGGTGAGAAACAAATTGACATCTTCACAATAAGTGGGGGGGGGTGAGCAAATATTGGACACCTTCACCATAAGTGCGGGGTTGAGGGAACAATTGCACACCTTCACCATAAGTGGGGTGAGGAACAATTGCACACCTTCACCATAAGTGGGGTGAGGAACAATTGCACATCTTCACCATAAGTGGGGTGAGCAAATATTGGACACCTTCACCATAAGTGGGGTGAGGAACAATTGCACACCTTCACCATAAGTGGGGTGAGGAACAATTGCACACCTTCACCATAAGTGGGGTGAGGAACAATTGCACACCTTCACCATAAGTGGGGTGAGGAACAATTGGACACCTTCACCATAAGTGGGGTGAGGAACAATTGGACACCTTCACCATAAGTGGGGTGAGGAACAATTGCACACTTCACCGTAAGTGGGGGTGAGGAACAATTGGACACCTTCACCATAAGTGGGGTGAGGAACAATTGGACACCTTCACCATAAGTGGGGTGAGGAACAATTGCACACCTTCACCATAAGTGGGGTGAGGAACAATTGCACACCTTCACCATAAGTGGGGTGAGGAACAATTGCACATCTTCACCATAAGTGGGGTGAGCAAATATTGGACACCTTCACCATAAGTGGGGTGAGGAACAATTGCACACCTTCACCATAAGTGGGGTGAGGAACAATTGCACACCTTCACCATAAGTGGGGTGAGGAACAATTGCACACTTCACCATAAGTGGGGCGAGGAACAATTGCACACCTTCACCATAAGTGGGCGAGGAACAATTGCCACCTTCACCATAAGTGGGGTGAGGAAACAATTGCACATCTTCCACCATAAGTGGGGTGAAGAACAATTGCACACCCTTCACCATAAGTGGGGTGAGGAACAATTGAACACCTTCACCATAGACCTTACCTTACAGACCTTACATCTTGTTCGGGTTGCCCCAGGTCCCTCAGTGTGAGGCACCTCTAATGTCTACCAGAGAGTTGCTAGTACATCTTCCGGTATATTTTGCATCTTCCAATCTTGGATGGTCTGGGATGCAGTTTAGATATTTGTCGAGCTTATTCTTAAACACATCTACGCTCACTCCTGATATATTCCTCAGATGAGCTGGCAACGCATTGAATAGACGCTGCATTATCGATGCTGGTGCGTAGTGGATTAATGTCCTGTGTGCTTTCCTTATTTTTCCTGGTATATTTTTGGGCACTATTAATCTACCTCTGCTTGCTCTTTCTGATATTTTTAGTTCCATGATATTTTCTGCTATTCCTTCTATCTGTTTCCATGCCTGAATTATCATGTAGCGTTCTCTTCTCCTTTCCAGACTATATAATTTTAAGAATTGTAGTCTTTCCCAGTAGTCTAGGTCCTTAACTTCTTCTATTCTAGCTGTAAAGGACCTTTGTACACTCTCTATTTGTGCAATCTCCTTTTGATAGTGTGGGTACCATATCATATTGCAATATTCAAAGTGGACTACGAACATATGTTTTATAAAGCATAATCATGTGTTCAGCTTTTCTTGTTTTGAAGTGCCGTAACAACATTCCCATTTTTGCTTTACATTTTGCCAACAGAGTTGCTATTTGATCATTGCATAACATGTTCCTATTCATCATCACACCAAGGTCTTTAACTGCTTCCTTATTTGTGATGGTCTCATTATTAGGTCCCTTATATGCATATAGCTTTCTTTCTCTGTCTCCATAATTTATTGATTCAAATTTATCAGAGTTAAATACCATCCTATTTACCTCTGCCCAATCATATACTTTGTTAAGGTCTCTTTGTAGAGCGTTCCTATCTTCATCACAAGTAATTTCTCTACTTATTCTTGTGTCATCTGCGAAACTACTCACTACCGAATCCTTAACATTATTGTCTATGTCTTCAATCATAATCACAAACAGTATTGCAGCTAACACCGTACCTTGCGGCACACCGGATATTACCTTGGCTTCATCCGATTTCTCGTCGTTTGCAATAACTATCTGTTTTCTGTTGTGTAAAAATTCTTTTAACCATCTTCCTACTTTATCCACGATATTGTGTTTTCTAATTTTCTTCGCTAATATATTATGGTCTACTTTATCAAAAGCTTTTGCAAAGTCTAAATAAACCACATCTGTTTCATTTCCGCTTTTCATATTTTTGAATATGTTTTCACGGTGGACTAACAGTTGGGTTTGTGTACTTTTTCCGGGTACGAAACCATGTTGTCCTTTATTAAACAAATTATTTTTTATTAAATGTTTCATAATATTTTTCTTCATTACCCTTTCATACACTTTCATTATATGTGATGTTAGACTCACAGGCCTATAATTACTTGCCTCTAGTCTTGATCCACTTTTGAAAGTAGGGGTAATATACGCTAATTTGTGCTCATCATATATATCTTGCCTGTATCTACACTTTGTCTTAATAATATTGCAAGTGGCTTTGCGATAGAATGAACTACTTTCTTTAACAAAATAGCAGGAATTCCATCAGGCCCTGCAGCAGCTCCATTTTTAATTTCATTAATAGCCTGCACAATATCAGCTTCATTAATATCTATGTCAGCTAAATATTCACTATTTTCATCCTTACTTCTATATCATTATCTTCATTATCTATTCTAGGGGTGAATTCTCTCTTATATCGTTCTGCCAGTATGTTGCAAATTTCCTTTTTTTCATTCGTTAATCTCCCTTCAATTCTCAGAGGGCCTATTTCTATTCTTCTTTTATTCATCTTCTTCGCTATGAGTATAATAGTTTTGGGTTTTGCTTTGATATTTAATAGGGTTTTTTCTTCCAAGTCCCGTTTTTCATTTTCTTTTGATTGTATAATCTTTTTTCTGCATTTTCTATCTTACTTTTTAGTTCTATAACTTTCCATGCATTTTTTTCGTTTGCAAGACCTTTTTTCCACTTTCTGATTTTCTGGAACAAGATTCTTCTGTCTCTTGGTATGCATGAATGATGTTTACTTTTCTTCTTCGGTATATATTTTTCCACTATTATCTCCAATATTTTATATAATATCTCCGTATTTACCCTTATGTCATCACTTACGAAAATGTTATCCCAATCTTTGTTTAATTCTTCATTAATTTTCTGACCATTTTATATTTTACTGTAGAAGTTGTATTTTCCATATCCTTCCCACTTTTTCATTTCTTGCTTATCTCTATTTTCACTTGCTTTGGAATGAACTGTTAATTCTATGACATTATGGTCTGAAATACTCGCATTATAAACTATTATTTCTTTAACATAATTCATCTCGTTCACATATACTAGGTCTAAAGTATTTTCCTTTCTTGTTGGCAGGTGATTTATTTGTTGAATGTTGTATTCTAGTAGCATATCTAATAGCTTTTCAAATTGCCTCTTATCTTCTGCACTACTATTACTCTCTTTTTTATATGTATAAGTACAACCACAATCTCCTATTCGTTCTTTCCATTCTACGAAAGGAAAGTTGAAGTCACCAGATAGGAGAATAGTCCAGTCCTTGTGATTTCTACATATATCATCCAATTTTTTCAATTATTAAGTCAAACTCTTTAGTATTAGGAGGTCTATATATTACTATGTTCATCAATTTTTCAGATTCAAATTCTACCCGCTATTAGTTCACATTCTGAGTTACTATATTTCTCATATATTTTTCCTTGTTTTTTGTCTTTCCCATATATTGCGGTTCCCCCTTGATTCCTATTTTTCTATCTGATCTATAAGTTTGGAACCCTTTTATTTGATCATCATTCCCAGTCTCTTGGGAATACCAGGTTTCACTTATATTCATTATATCTATTTTCTTTTCATTTTGGGTTAGTTCTTCTAAGTACTCTATTTTTCTTTTTGAGTGGGGTGTGGAACAATTGCACACCTTCACCAATAAGTGGGGTTAGGGAGGAACAATTGCACACCTTCACCATAAGCTTGGGGTGAGGAAACAATTGCACACCTTCACCATAAGTGGGGTGAGAATTCATTGCATACCTTCACCATAAGTGGGGTGTGACCAATTGCACACCTTCACCATAAGTGGGGTGAGAACAATTGCACAACCTTCACCATAAGTGGGGTGTGAACAATTGCTGGCAACACCCTTCACCATAAGTGGGGTGAAGGAACAATTGCACACCTTCACCATTAAGTGGGTGGGGCAAAATTTGCATTGGACAATTGGCTTACCTTCACCTTCACCATAAGAAGGTGGGGTGAAGAACATTGCCACACACCTTCACCATAAGTAAGGTTTTGTTTTTTTGAAGAACAATTGCACACCTTCACCATAAGTGGGGAGAGGTTGGGGGAACAATTGCACACCTTCACCCTAAGTGGGGTGTTGAGGAACAATTGCAACCTTCACCATAAGTGGGGTGAGGAACAATTGCACACCTTCACCATAAGTGGGGTAAGGAACATTGCAAACCTTCACCATAAGTGGGTGGAAGGGAACAGTTGCACCACCTTCACCATAAGTGGGGTGAGGACAATTGCACACACCTTCCACCATAAGTGGGGTGAGGAACAATTGCACACCTTCACCTAACGTGGGGTGGAGGAACAATTGCACACCTAATCACCAATAAGTGGGTGGAGGAACAATTGCACACCTTCCACCATAAAGTGGGGTGAGGAACAATTGCACACCTTCACCTAAGTGGGGTGAGCAATTGTTGCACACCTTCATAAGTGGGGTGAGGAACAATTGACAACTTCACCATAAATGGGGTGGGGAAGGAACAATTGGCACCCTCCTTCACCAATAAGTGGGGGTGAGGAACAATTGCACACCTTCCACCATAAGGGGGAGGAACAATTGCCACCATTCACCATAGTGGGGTGAGGAACAATTTGCACAACCTTCCACCAATAAGTGGGGTGAGCAAATTTGGCCCACCTTCACCCTAATTGGGGTGAGGAACCAATTGCACACCTTTCACCATAAGTGGGGTGAGGAACAATTGGCCACACCCTCACCCATAAGTGGGGTGAGGAACAATTGCCTCCTTAAACCTAAGTGGGGTGAGGAAAAATTGGCCCACCTTCACCATAAGTGGGGTGGAGGAACACTTTGCACACCTTCACCAAGTGGGGTGAGGAACAATTGCACACCTTCACCATAAGTGGGGTGAGCAACTAATTGGACACTTCCACCATAAGTGGGTGAGAACAATTGCACCACCTTCACCATAAGTGGGGGTGAAAACAATTGCACACTTTCACCATAGTGGGGAGAGGAACAATTGCACACCTTCAACCATAAAGTGGGGTGAGGAACATGCACACCGTCCCATAATTGGGAGTGAGGAACAATTGCACACCTTCACCATTAAGTGGGTAAGGGTTCGATCCATTGCAAACCTTTCACCATAATGTGGGGT